>NW_022990584.1:0-240000 GCF_902827175.1 Gymnodraco acuticeps
ACGTTTTAGTTAATGTAAATTGTGTCTTGGCGGGTCAAAGATCCTATCTACTGCCCAAACCAGTCATTCAAATCTCTTAAAACATCTGCAAAAACAACATGCTGGGACGAAGCTAGTAGCTAAGACCACAGAGACTCAGCTGACGCCACTCCACCTCCACCTAAGCAACAGCGGCTGGATTTTAACCAAGGGACTGCTGGCCAGGGGAAAGTCGATAAAGCCATTGCACGGTATGTTGTAGAACACATGCAGGCTATTGCTACAGTGGAGTCACCCGCTTTCAGGGAGCTAGTTAGCATGATAGCATGTCCGGGCGGCACACGGCATGGAAAACTTTTTTCCAACTACCTGGAGAAAGAATATACAAAAATGGAAAGCCAGCTAATATCGATGCAATCCAGATTGCATATAATGCATGTCAAGTTGATCAACAGATTGTATTATTCTCCAATGCAATAACAGTACTGAAATGAAGGCTATAAGGGCATTAATGGGAGTAATTTTTGCAAGTAACGAAAACGTTACTTTTCACAGTAACGCATTACTTTTGGGTGTAAGTAACTAGTAAAGTAACTGCGTTACTTTTGCCATGAAGTAACTAGTAATGGTAACTAGTTACTGGTTTTCAGTAACTAGCACAACACTGCTCAGCTCTGACCTCATCCTTGCTTTTCTCTGCCTTTGCAGGAGAGTTCTCCTCGACCGCTTTGCCTTGCATCTCTGGTTCTCCTTCGGCCTTGGGAAAATACATTAAAAAAAACATAAATAAAACCTCCAAATAAAGCAGATTTCCGTCATTATTGTGATAAAAACAGATGAACAGACACGTGTACTCACCATCGTGAAATGTTGTACAGACACAGACAACTATAAGCAGTTCAAATGAAAAATCTGAACCCAACCGAATAACAGATTCACAAGATGCACTGCCATGGTGCCATGGAAACCATCACCAGATATTCCGTTATTTTTTGATTTTTTAAAAGACTCTCTCCTTCTATAAAACAAAGCCGTTAGTAGCCGTTAATATGGCCTTAGCTAAAGATATCAACTTACACATTGTTATATTTTATAATAGTTCAAGCTAGTCATTAGTATATAATAATAATAATAATAATAATAATTTCAATTTATATAGCGCCTTTCACGAAACCCAAGGACGCTTTACAATGGGAAGTAACACAACAAAAAGTAATAATAATCATACAGATACATAGGCTGAAGAAAAACAAAACAGGAACAGGTTACTGAGTACTGTAGGCTATTAGTTGAGGTCAAAGGCCTGAGTGAACAGATGGTGTTTGAGGTGTTTTTTGAAGGTGTCCAGAGTGTCTGCATTCCTGATTGCAGAGGGGAGAGAATTCCAGAGGGTGGGGGCTGCGACACTGAAGGCTCTGTTGCCAAATGTTTTCAGCTTGGAGCGCTGGATGGAGAGCAGCCCTTTGTCAGAGGACCGCAGGTGACGAGAGGGGGTGTAGGGCTGAAGGAGGTCAGAGATGTATGAAGGGGCTAGGGAGTGGAGAGAAAAGAAAATCCAAATACATTTCCCTTTCTCCAAGTGCAACATTTAAGTGATGACCTATTTAATCATAATAATACAATACTGTTCGTTATAAATGTTATATGTTCTTTAATTTACCATTTTTTTTTTTACTTCTGACGGTTAATTTCTCCCTTCCATACATTTAAAGGTAGGGTAAGAATGGAGAAACCAGCTCGAATGCGCTAGAATTTGAAACTACGCGCCGAAAAAAATCTGCCCCTTCCTTCAGACTTCCTTACAGAGTCCCTCCTCCAACATACAAGAACGCGCACATGACCAATGAGGGCACGAGATAAGTTTGTGCACAGACGGAAGGCTGACAGGCAGTTAGGCCATCCAGTTACTTTAGCGGCCGGCTCAGATGATTGGTCGTGCTTTTTTACAGCGCCACGGCTTCCACAGCAGTGGCGGAGCCAGGACATTTTCAGTGGGGTGGCCAGGATGGAACCAGTGATCATTTTGGGGTGGCATTGAAATCACTATTATATGAACATAAAAATACATCTCACTATAAAATAAGGGGTTATTTAAGGCACCTACAACACACCTCTACATTATTTGGGATTTAGTGGTGGAATAATATTCATTATATCTAACTATTTTTTTCGTATTCCCGCAGGCAAAGTATCAACGAAGCTTACATTATACAAATGTAATGCAATATACAGACTGTTTAGCTTATGGTGATCAGCAGCCCTATGAGCTCATTCTCTCAGTGTATCAGGATCAGGAATACAGAGACACACACACATCATTTAAATAAGAGTTTTTTAATTAAATGATAGGTTAAGAATGAACATCTTAAAGTAAATAACAATAAACAATAGCCCTTAACCTTGTAAGGCCCCCAGTTGTAATTTTACAACATTACTTGAAGCTATCCTAAAAAAGTCAGTAAATGTTTTGTTTTTTTAAAAGACTACATTTACATAGTCAAAAGGTCCTTTTGTTCAGCCTCACAATGCTATTGGGTAGTAAATGTGTTATAGGTCCTGCCCTCTGGCCATACACGCCAGGGATTTTGGGCCCCATGAAAATATATCACATTGGGCCCCCCACCAGGCCCAGGCCACGCCAACCAAGCACAATGCTGTAACCACACCTCCAGAACCCAAACGACTCATTTATGCTTTAAATAACACCTACTACCTGTACAGGCTAGCATCTATCTTGTAGTCCAATACTAACCGCACAATATTTACAGACACTGAGCTGTGAAAATATAACACTTATGGGGGGACAGGGCTGCTAAGTCTAGAGATGAATCTATTTGTCCTGCTGGCCCCAGGGGGAGGGACAACTGATTTGAGTATGAATAGCTGCTAAAAATATACCTGCATTTACTAAATGTCAGCTAAAAGAGCATTGAAATTAAAAACATGTATAGATATTAACAGTACTTAATGTCAGCTTAGTAAATATAATAATTTACAAACAGACACATTTCCCACCACTCATAGACCACACCACCTTTTCTTTGAAAAACTGGGTGACATACTGTCGCCCTTTAGTCCCTCTATCTTTCTCTCCTTTCTTTTCTCTTTTGAAAGCCTGAACTTTGTTTCGTCGTTGAGACATGGTTCACACGTAAGTACTAGCATCCCTGCTCCGAACATGCTCTCACTCTCTGCTAGAAGTGCCGGCGTTTGGAGGCAGGACCAAACCATTACATGTAAATAGAAGGGGGTGTACAGAGGATTTGGATAATTAACTTTTGCAAGAAAATAAGTAAATGAATTGTAAGTTTAGTGAGTACATTATCAATATAACTTCCTTAGTAATGTTAATTCTTGATGAATGATGAAAGGTTACTTAAACATTTTTTCTTAATGTTCTAAAATTGTTTGGGCCCCCCGTGGTGAGGATGTTTGGGTTGGCCAATAGGGTGGCCAGGATTCAGCTGAGGGTGGGCATGGCCACTCCCAGCCACCCCCAGCTCCGCCACTGTTCCACAGATGAAATATTTGTATGTATTTATTGTCAAAGCATTTAAGATATTCATTGCTATCGGGATGTTAAGAGCATTCCATGGAATATAACAAGTGTTTCTGAAGTGAATTACCTACCCCACCTTTAAATTACTAGGTTTGTCCAATTCCTTTCAATTGGTTTAATGTATGTAATGTTTATCAGAATAAATTGGTGGGAATCTTTTTTTGTATTGTCTATTACACAGACTCTTTACGGTTGTTGTTGACCTTTTAGCTTTAAAGTAATCATTGTAGTATACTACATAGCTTTCAAGAAAGAAGGTGGATCATGTACACAACCATCACAACTCCAATTAAACTCCAATTCGTGTTCTCATTTGGTAAAATTGTATTGCCTACAAGTACATTTACATTTATTTTTCTTCAATTGTCCGACTTTTATCCATACAGTATATCCAATGTATACAGTACAGCTTTAAATATGTTCAATCCTGAAGTATTTTTAGCTAGTTTATCAATATAATTGTTACAAAACAGTGCATATCACATCAACTGATCAATAATCATAAAACCGTCTAACTAAACTACTGTCCACAGGCATAATGAAGCTAGCTTCTCCAATATACTGCTCTTTGAAGCCCCTGTTGTGTTTTTGCACGCAGGTGAAGATAAGTACAAGACATTGTATACATCCAAAGTACATTTCAAAATCTAAAAACACATCCGGTTAAAGTTAGGGGGGAAAAAAACACAGGACAATTCCCTAAAGCACATCCTCTTTTATCGGCTATTTGACTCTAAATTGTACTTTGATTTACAAAATGAACATCATTATATATTAAAGAAGACTAACAACATAGCATTTGGCACCATAAACCTAATTAGGAAAAATGTTAACCGCGTTAATAAAACAAGTAAGAAGCCGGTAATTTTCTCATAAGACTTCTACACAATGGCTTCTTGTTGCTGAGTTGCCCCCTGCTGGCCGCTTGAAGGACTGCAGGTTGAAAGCAGATCCGTGTTGGCTTCAACTTCAGACTCTGCTGGTTTGTCTCTTGATCGTTTACTGCAATATAGATAACATATAAATTAATTATACAATCATTTATGGATTTCAAATTTCAGGGGGGACATGACAGTTATTTCAGGATACCTGCAAAAGATTAAGACATGTCAAAAAGTTAGGATGTTACAAACTGTGCAATGTAGGAAGTACCCATGTTTTACTTCAGTATAAGTAGCACCACTAAATTGTAAAAATACTCAGTCACGCATTCAAATCTGGCTATAGAAGTTTGTACATCAAAATATACTTTAGCACCAAAAATAAAAGTACTTGCTATGCTTTTCTTTCAGAATCATATATATATATATATATATATATAAATGTTAAAGTACTGGTTTATAACACAGCTGGTAAAGATGGAGATAACTTTATTTGCTTTGTATACTGATGTTGGATATTTTTTACTTATAATTACAAGTCATTATATGTTTATTCACCAGTTAATTTACATGTGAGACATCAAAAAGTATTTGAATGTCACTGTCTTAAACAAACTAGTTTCCTATACTATCCTATACGTTTTTCTTCCGGACTTTGAACTGTATCCTATCAGAGAACTGAGAGCCCCATTTAATTACAAGACCTACATATAAATATCTAAAACAATCTAAAAAATGGGCCCTCGATTAAGATCTTCTTCGACCTCGTTAAGATTTAATTTATTCTAAGATCAAGTCTTAAATCAGACTTTAGTTCCACTACTTTTACTGTCGCTACTTTCACTATATTTTGATGATAATACTTTTCTAATTTTCACTTGAGGAAACATTTTGAATGCAGGACTTTTACTGTAACAGAGTATTCCTACACTCTGGTACTTCTACTTTTACTCAGGTACAAGATCTGAGTACTTCTACTTTTACTCAAGTACAAGATCTGTAGTACTTCTACTTTCACTCAAGAACACGATCTGAATACTTCTACTTTCAATTAAGTACAAGATCTGAGTACTTCTCCCTCTTCTGGTAAATGTACTTCATTAAATGCCACCACTGAATGTGCTCAAATTACCCATAACCCCCCTTGGCTTTGCAGGTGAGCTAACTGGACTGGATTACTCTTTAGCAGTGCAGTATAGTGAGGTGTCAAAGGGTTTACATTAGCTATATGAATGATTATCTTCTTGTTCTCTTCACCTGGGTTTCTCAATGTCCTCGATGCACTCTGGCAGACAGGTGTTCAGAGTTTCAGGAAGAAGAGACGCCACTAAACCAGATCCCACCGCCACGGCACAATAAGTGACCGCAGGGAGGAGGTGCCACACGTCCTCCAGCAGCATGATGAGCGGAGAGATGGAGACGCCCAGACGTGCTATGAAGGAGGGTGAAGCCCAAACCGTTCTGTCTGAAATCAGAAAACCTTTATTAGTCCCCGCAGCTGGAACATGTAGAGCAGGGGTGTCCAAACTTTTTCCCCCGAGGACCACATACAGAACAATATACGAAGGGCTGGGTACTCACTAGGGGTATATTGCCTCATAAGTTCTGTTATAAGTTGGAAAAGTCAATCCAATGTGGGTCAATTATGCTTGATACTTGAAAATACTGTAAGAAAAAAACAGTAACGTTTTCAACTTTAATTGACTGAATTTATTTGAAAATTGGGCCTATTAACACATGAATACTGTGTAATATATTTAAACATAATGTATTTAAGAAGTACAATATAAGACAAGCAGAAGTTTATTATACTCAAGTCATTATACTTTTTTTATTGGCTGAGTGAGGGCCGATTGAAAATGATCCGCGGGCCGCATTTGGCCACCGGGCCGTAGTTTGGCCCTGATGTACAGTGTTACAGCAAAAGTGGCAAAGGCATGCAATAAATAAAGAGTAAGCTAACTTATTAGATACAGAGAAGAAAAGCACACATTAGTTTTAGAATACAAGAAGACGAGCTGTGTTCATGATTTCGTTCGGCAGCCAAATACCGGGAAATAATCTGTGATGCGTTTGTGTGTATTGTGTTTGTCACAAGAAACACCGGCTGTTTGTTATGCCTGCTGTGACGTTAAGTTACCGCTTGTAATTCTGCCGAAGCTTAAAGGTTGTATTTATCATCTGAATCTAGCGAAACAAGTTTAATATTCTAAAACCAAGACTTTGTTTATTTGAAATCAGATGAAAACAAACTGTCACGGACCCCTGCCGTGTTATCTATGATTACTATACGCTGTTCATCTTCATAATTTCAGTGGGAGGGAGGGAGGGGGGGGCGGCGCTGAGGAACAGCAGAGAGTTCACAGGTGCCTGTGTTGACCCTTGTTGTGGGTCAGCAGAGTGTCTTGGGTTCAAGTTAGATAACTAATGTCTGGGTTAGTGTTCATGACTTCATGGGTACGTCCTCTTAATGGTTCATCTCAATGCACACACATTTTCCGTGCTTTCTAATAGTTTAAAATAGTTTTATTCCACTGTTAAATAACCCGTTCATACAAACATGCCACAAAAATTAAATAACATTTCTGTGAACTGATATTTGTTTAGTGAGCTTATTAGAGGATGCTCCCATTGATTGTAAATGTCAATGAAGATGTCAGACTTAGTATATTTGTTAATATTACATACAACACCTGGAATTTGTGTTGTGTGTTGTTCTAAGTGAATCTGCGGCCCCCTGGTAACATCAATTATGTGGCCCCCACCAACCATCAAAGTTGCCATCCCTGCTTTAGATGAAATAAGGAAGCCCCTCCCCACGCCCCTCTGAAGAGAGATTTGGTTCAAAAGAACACAATGGTGCTCGAGGAGGAGATTCAGGTGATAAGGTGGGGGGGGGGGGGGGTTACCTTGGTTGGTGATTGGCTAATGGTTGCACAACCAAAAAAACCATTATGATACCAGTAGTGTCAGTAGTCAGCGTACCAGCAGTTGTTTTCATGCATCAAGTATTTTCTCACCTCATTAGGAGTGTTGTTTTTTGTGCGTTTACTTATCCTGAGGTTTTCTTTGCATTTTTTTTAAATTTAAGTATTTCTTTACCTCCTGGAGTCGTGCATTTGAGTCCAACTGCCTCGTGTCTGAAGTTCGCAACAGGAAATGGGTATATGTTGTATATGTGTGTATATATATATATATATATATAACATTTTGTTTATTTCTGTGTGTATTTATATGCATACAAACATGGAAACCTACATCCGAGGTTTGCAGTTAAAATGCCATAATAATCGGGTCCCTATTTTCTTTATCAACTTTCTGCCTTCCCGCTTCTACTCATTTTGTTTGATTGTCTGTTTCATTAAATGTCTGTGTTAATATTGAATTAGTAGAATAAGAAAAAGGTATGTTCTCACCGTACGACTGTAGGAAAGAGTTCAGTTGTGTAGAGGAACAGGATGGTGAACGAGGCTTCAGACAACGATTTACCCAGGACGGCCACCCACAGTACGAACAATCCACTTATCTGAGGGGAAATATCAAAACATAAAATCTATGAATGATCATGATTAATCACAAGGTTTTTATTAACTTGCATATTGGGATATTCGGGGGGGGGGGTGAATGAAATAAGTCATTCACCACACCTAAAGGTCAAGTGTTGGAGCCATTAACAGCTGATTTATGGACATATCTGACATATTTGAGTCTAGCGTTATTTGTAACTAATATTTAAGCACTGTTAAGAGATTGTGATTTAATGCAGACACTTACAGTGGGGCAAAAAAAAAGTATTTAGTCAGCCACCAATTGTGCAAATTCTCCTACTTAAAAAAGATGAGAGGCCTGTAATTTTCATAGGTACACTTCAACTATGAAAGACAGAATAGGCGCATTCACACACCGCAGTACTTTCCCACAAAGGTTCATGACAACTTAGTTCATGAGAACTCTTTAGTTCTCATGAACTAAGTACAGATCGCGTTCACACCGGAATAAGTCCCTGGGGGAGGATTAGGCAAATTAAGCCGCTGACGTCACTTCTTCTTCTTTCTGCTTTGGGGTTTTACTGGCAGGGCCGCAAACCAGTTCACGGCGTATACTGCCCGCCCCAAAGTCCCCGGCCGGAAGTCCCCGGAGGTTGGGGACTGGCTTCAGTAGAAGCTGCTGGGAGTCCCAGCAGCTTCTACTGAAGCCTTCCGAGTAAATCGCCAGAATGCAGACACCTCCTCATCTCCACCGCTCCCATGTTTTATTTTGTGTTGCCATAAGTTAGTCTCTCTTGCGTTTCTGCGCTGGGCCTAATGCTAATAATGCTAATGCGAGGATAATAAAATGGCGGCTTCACAAAACTTTTTGGGAGTTTTACGGGGCGTGGTTTGCAATCCGCCCAGCCAATCAGAAATATAGCTCTTTTCTCACAAAAGAGCCGCTCGAAAGTCCCTGCTCTCTAGCAGGGACTTTCGAGGGTGTAAAAACGTTCTCATGAACTAATTTTAGTACCGGCTCTTTTTGGTGTGAACGCGATAAAAGAGTTCTCATGAACCTTTGTGGGAAAAGTACCGCGGTGTGAATGCGCCTAATGGGGGGGAAAGAATCCAGGAAATCACATTGTAGGATTTTTAATGAATTAATTGGTAAATTCCTCTGTAAAATAAGTATTTGGTCACCTACAAACAAACAAGATTTCTGGCTCTCACAGACCTGTAACTTCTTCTTTAAGAGCCTCCTCTGTCCTCCACTTGTTAACTGCATTAATGGCACCTGTTTGAACTCGTTATCAGTATGAAAGACACCTGTCCACAACCTCAAACAGTCACACTCCAAACTCCACTATGGCCAAGACCAAAGATCTGTCAAAGGACATCAGAAACACAATTGTAGACCTGCACCAGGCTGGGAAGACTGAATCTGCAATAGGTAAGCAGCTTGGTGTGAAGAAATCAACGAGAGAGAGGGCGATCAAGAGAAGAGAGAGAGAAGAGATCGAGGGCGATCAAGAGAAGATAGAGAGAAGAGAGAGAGGGCGATCAAGAGAAGAGAGAGAAGAGAGAGAGGGCGATCGAGAGAAGAGAGAGAGGGCGATCGAGAGAAGAGAGTAATGTAACCTCCTAATTTAATGTATAACTCCTATGAAAATGTTCAAAAAGTGCTCAAACTTCACGTGTGCTAACAGTCCAGCCGTGAAGACATCTACGGGAAAGTTTTGAGATTTCTTCAAATGCCGTTGCCATGGCAACACAATGCTCACCATGAAACACGGTTTTCTCATAACTTCAGTGAAAATGCTCGAAATGGCCCAAAAACTTCACAGGTTTGGTAACGATGCAGCCATCAACACATCTAAGCGTATTATGGGATGTCATTAAATGCCGTTGCCATGGCGACAGATCATTCACCATCAAGTTAGTTAAAAAGTTTGCAGTTCAAATATTCTTCTGCTTTCCCAAGCCTTTTTACTTTCTTTTCTCATCTTATACAAATTCATTCACTACTACTTACATCTGATATTTAACTCCTTCAGCCCTATTTTCAGCTGCAGAAACCATTCAACTATTACATTATTCAGCTATTTCAGGACATCAAGGCTATACATGTTGTTTATACCTTTTTTAAACCTTTTCTTTTAAATATTAAGCTTTTTCTGCATTTTTTTTATAGCTACAATCAGCTACCATTAAGCTAATAACACATTCAGCTTTTTCTGCATTTTCAGCCATAAATGTTCACAGTTTACAGCATTCACACGCATTTTCTGCAGGAAATGCATTTTCTAGTTTGTAAATAAATTCTTTAAAAATCAGACAATGATTTTCTGGATTTTTTTTTCTCATTCCGTCTCTCATAGTTGAAGTGTACCTAGGATGAAAATTACAGGCTTCTCTCATCTTTTTAAGTGGGAGAACTTTACAATTGGTGGCTGACTAAATACTTTTTTGCCCCACTGTATCTGTTTTTGGGTTTGATAGTGGACGGCCTTCAGTATTTAGATTTAGACACAGAATGAAGTGCATTAGTAGATCTCATTATTTGGCACATTGTTTAAAGTATTGAAGGCGCCACATTCAGCTCATTATTTCTCTCATCGTACTTTCGACGATTGCCTGATCACAAAAGTGATATTTGGATTTATAATGTATTAGTTTTTTCTGGAAAGTCAGCCGAAGTTCATTGTTTTGTAAGTCATACTACTACATATTTTACTATACTTACTTGTTTGCCTGTCCTTGTTTGTCTACCCTCCCTCATACTGTAAAGCGTCTTTGAGTTGTGAAAAGCGCTATATAAATAAAATGCATCATTATTATTATACGTTTTTGTCACACCGTCACCTAACCTCCTGTGGCTTCAAAACGTTTAAAACCCAGGTTTGTCATGCATCAGTTGTGCAGTGACACCGAGACAGTGATGGTTCAACGGTTTATGCAAAACATGTAGCTTGAGCTAATTCCTCTGCTTTCCTTGCCTTTTCACTGCCATGCAAATCATGCTGAACATCTCCGCAGTGGAAGTACAGGAGCAGCTCAAGATTCAAGGCTTGTATTGTCATTCGTACATAGCTACAGTGTAGTTATGTCGATGAAGATCTTAGGTCCCAGGCTCTTGGGACAAACTTGGTAATGCGATTCATTTGCATTTTTCTAATGCTTTAAGGCAGTGTTTCTCAAACTTTTTCATACCAAGGACCACTTAACCAATAAAAAAAAACTCGCGGACCACCTAACTCCACAAATATCCCAAATCACATCGTTTTTCTAGAACAGATTACAAATCACCTGAAAATGGTACAAACAAGTGGCAACATGTGTGATGAAGGTGTTGCGCTGGGCTATATCATGCAATCAAAAGCAACTTTACCTCGCTCCATTGCAGAGATATTCCCGCGAGAGTGCGGAAAACTAAAATGTATTTATTTATTTCAAATGTGAAATTGTACCAAAATACCCACAGACCACTAGGGGGCGCTCACGGACCCCCAGTGGTCCGCGGACCACACTTTGAGAAGCACTGCTTTAAGGCTTCCAGATGTATCTTGAGCAACAGCCCCTAGTTCAGATATCTGACAAAGATAATCCTCAGATACGTTGACTAGAATCACCTTGTGCAACGAATAAGTTGATGAAGAGGCAGAGCCCCGTCGACAGCAGGGCTCCCACCTCACCGGACCTTCGGCCAATTTTCTCCAGGTAGAAATACACACCGATCTTCATGGGCATTTCGATGGATGCAAATATGAATTGTGTGAGATATGGGTCTAGTCCGAACCCAGTGATATTCAGACTTATTCCGTAGTATGTGAAGGCAACTCCATACCTAGAAAAATGGAACAAAGTAATGAGACTTTCCATTCAAATGTAACCTGAGCTTGATTAGTTCAGTGCTTTCAGTATCATCATAAACCATATTGCACATAATATGAAATACAGTCTGTTATTTGCTTTCTTCCTGATCGTTAAATCAATTTAAAAGCCAGGCTTAGCTTAGCACATAAACAATACATTACAGTAACAGCTAACCTGTCTCTGCCACAAGTTCAAAATCCACCAGCCGACACCTCTAAGGCTCAATAATTAACATGTTTTATCTGGCTTTTGTATATCATACACAATCAGAAATGTTGAAGCCACATTTTGTTATATTTTTTAAACTTTGGACAGAATCAGGCTAGCTCGTTTCCCCTTCTTTCAATCTTTAAACCTCATTAAGCTTATTGCTGTCTGGGTATTGATCTTCTTATTTAACTCTCAGAACAAAAGCAGATGATAATACTTCCCAAATGGCTTCCCCAATATCTTGACATTGACACTTACCATACTATTCCTAAGCATATGGAGAGTTTCCTGATATTTGGGGTCTTGAAAAGATCCACAATGCTGTAATTATTTTCCCTGTTTTCAACTTGAGCAGATTGCAGGAAATCCTATGAGAAAGCAAACAAACACAAGCTGTTAATTTACAGTGTTTTCTCTTATTCTGACATTTTCATTTAACGTTTCTAGACGGATACAAAGAGAAACAAAAAGTTACCAAGAACCACACAATGATACATAGACTAAAACATATTGCAAAGAGACACACAATTACACAAAGTGACACAAAATGACTGCAAAGAGACACAAAATGACCATAAAAAGATCAACGTACCGCAGGTGTGACGGTGGCCATGACCTTGGTTCTGTTGTTAGTCTTGGCACATTGCGTTATGTAATAATGAGCGGCGTCCGCCTTCCCGTTTGCCAGCAGCCACCTGGCAGACTCTGGAAGCCACCTGTAAAACACAAGCATGGTGCGTTCAGTGTCTCAACGTGGTGTGTTCAATGTCTCAATGACTGCTCATAGGATTCAGTTTCAGTAAGATATGAATACCTCCAAGCAATCACGGCGAGTATCAAGGGAGAAGTCACTGCCAGGATGAGCATCCTCCAGTCTTTTATAAAGTACGCAATGCCAACCAGAAGAATATTTCCAATCGTCCAATCCAAGCTTATGATTACTCCAGAGAAAGTCCTGTGTTCGATGCCAAACCACTCAACATCTGAAGAAAAGGAGAGCACAAGAAACGGGAAAAGTCAAATGGAAATGTGTTTAATTTCTTGTTTGCATTGTTTTAGCATTAGCCTACTTTTTCAAGGCTTGTATTGTCATTCGTACATAGCTACACCACACCTATCCATAACTTCACCCTCAACATAGACGGCTTCCCAGTTCAAACCTCCCCTCACATCCGGAACCTAGGCATCATATTTGACCAAACCCTCTCCTACAACAAATACATCAAACAGATCACAAAGACAGCCTTCTTCCACCTCAAAAACATCGCCCGTCTACGTCCATCCCTCTCTCCCACTGCTGCAGAAACCCTCATCCACGCCTTCATCCCCTCCCGTCTGGACTATTGCAACAGCCTCCTCTACGGTTCACCTGCAAACATCCTCAACAAACTCCAATACATCCAGAACTCCGCCGCCCGTCTACTCACCCACACCCGAATCCTGTGAACACATTACACCCGTCCTCATCAAGCTCCACTGGCTCCCCATCCCCCAGAGAATTCAGTACAAAGCCCTCCATGACCTGGCCCCATCCTACCTGACTGACCTCCTCCACAGACACACTCCCACTCGCTCCCTCCACTCTGCTACTGCCAACCTCCTGTCCCCCTCCCCACCCGGACCAACCTCAAGTCCTGGGGCGGCAGAGCCTTCTCCGTTGCTAAACCCACCCTCTGGAACTCACTACCCCAATCCATCAGAGATTCTTCCTCCCTCACAGCATTCAAAACATCACTCAAAACCCACCTGTTCAACACTGCATTCAACCACTGACCCCCCCGCCCCTCCCCCCCTATTTTCTGTTTTGTTTATCTCTTTTTGTATTTCTTTATTATCTATTTTTTGTTGTTGTTGTTTTTCTCTTCTTAATTCTCTGTCAAAGCGTCTTTGAGTTTCATGAAAAGCGCTATAAAAGTTCCATGTATTATTATTATTATTACAGTGTAGTTATGTCGATGAAAGTCTTAGGTCACAGGCTCCTCCAACAGTGCAACACAATAAAACAGATAAAATAGTGCAAGAACTTACTTAACGCGATGGAGATGATACTTATTCCCGCGAGGGCCATGCCAGTCAAGAACCTCATGATGGTAAACATCACATAGGAGGAGGAGAAAGCACTCAAGACGGCAAATATCATCGTCCCCAAATAAGACACCAGCAGCAGCGGGCGGCGACCAAACCTGCTCATGAAAAGAAAAATGTTAAAAGTAAATGCTCTTAGTTACTGTTGAGAAAACACTGAATGTACTCTTCCAATATCAGAGTGCACATGATAACAAAGGTATCCCAACTGTAGCTGTGAACATGACAGGATGTGTGATTACCTAGAAGAGCATCAGGACTGTTTGAGGCAGATGATAGCTATGTGATTAACATGATGAGTCAGCCTCTATGGAGATAGACATCAAGCATGCTCATTTCTGACGTGGAGCTAATCTGAAGTAAACTTTGAATACTGCTTTCTATTCCTCCATCTTGTGACTGTGTAACTCCCTCTCTTGGATATCAGCATGTGAAGGACACTGTTCAGGAGCTAGTTGATGCTCTGTATGTGATGACTCCTTCCATTCTGGAGAGGATCACAGATACATGGATCCTGAGATTGAAGCTCAAGTCATAATTTTGAGAAAGTCATAATTTTGATCATTTGAGAAGAAAAAAAAAACCATAATTTTGAGAGAAAAAAAGTCAGAATTTTGATAATTTGAGGGGAAAAAAAAAAAAAAAAAAAAAAATCATAATTTTGAGAAAGTCAGAATTGTGAGTTATATTTTTTTGCAGAAGAAGAAAAAAAGCCAACATTTTGAGAAAAAAAACTCAGTATTTTGTACATGGCAGGATGTATGAATACCTACAAGACCCGGTATTCCTCCATCTTGTGACTGTGTAACTCCCTCTCTTGTATATCAGCATGTGAAGGACACTGCTCAGGAACTAGTTGATGTGATGACTACTTCCATTCTTGAAAGGATCAGAAATACATGGATCCTGAGATTGAAGCTCAAGCCGGTGACCAGTGATATTTTTCTAACAAGTGCTTTCCACCTCTGCCTACCTGTCACTCAGGAACCCAAATAACGGTGCTCCGAGCATCACACCGATAAAAAAGATGGTGGCTGTTGCCTTGTTCAGCCCCTTCCTGCTGCACACCAGATCCCACTGCAGAGGAAACATTAAAAGCATCAGTACGGTATTTTGGTAGTAGGTACTAGCATCATAATAAGGTAAGATAGGAGAAGAAGTACTGTATTGATCCCAATTTGGGGTATTTTGCGTTTCACATTAGGGACATTGAAAGACTAGAAATAACCAATTAAAAATGTAGACATCTGAAATAGAAATAAAACATTAAAAAAGTAGAATATACATGTTGAAATATCCTGGTGGGTTCACTTGATGTAATGATTGTAACCTATGCATTTCATTTCAAACATTCAACCAGAATGAATGCTGACATTTGTCAAGACATATATATTGTTGTTTCCATATTTGACTTATTTTGATCAAATATAGATTCTGATGTATTTAATGTCTCTAAGGCCGCTGCACACACACACACACCTCCAACATATAAACTGTGAACTAAAGTCATGTGCACGGAAATGCTGTTTAACAATTGGTCAGACGGGGTAAAAACGTAAATCCCATCAATTTCTATCGTAGCCTCCGCCATTATTTGTCAGACAGTTTATAGATTTTGTATCTTTACGGTCATCTGTATATTTTTCTTACTCTGTAATTCATTCAAACCTTTATTTAACGCATTGAGATCATCGATCTCTTTTTCAAGGGAGACCTGTCCAACATGGCAGCAAGTAGGTTACAACATGAACATAAAACAACAGATAACACAAAAGGACATCGTATTTGCAGGGCTACATGTACATGCCTAGAGACATTGACAAGTACCAACGGTATCAAGTATCATTGCACCTATCCAAGCTTTAAAAACAGGCAGTGGAACCAATTTGCTCAGTTTCAATTCTTTCTGAAGACTGTTCCAAGCAAGAGGAGCTGCGCACATAAAAGCTTTCGCTCCTGACGGCCCGTCCACACAGCGGCGTTGGAAGCTTCTTCGTCAAAAGTGACGTCACTTTTCACCGAACTGCATTGTGGGAAGGAGAGCGGAGCTTTCCTGGCATCTCAGGCTTCAAAAGTTGAGCAATGTTCAACTTTTGAAGCTTTCGGTGGAAGCCTCAGCCAATCAAATCATATGCCAGTACAAGCTCTAGCCAATCAAACCGCTGCTTGTGTGTCAGGGGCGGGAGATTCATGTGATTGGTTGTTGGTCGAGCTTCAGACAGGAAAGCTTTCTCCAAAGCCGCTGTGTGTGTAAGTCAGTCCTTGCACTTGGCACATGTAACATTACATTACATGTCACTTGTTAGACGCTTTTATCCAAAGCGACTTACATACTCAATGATAGCAATTTGGGGTGAAGTGTCAACGACATGCTGACGGCAGTGGGGTTTGAACCTGTGACCCCCTCATCCCAACACCAACGCACAACCCACTGCACCACACACCTCCCCTAAGTATCAAAGCCACATCATGTCAGCTAATAGCTGCCTGCAACTCTATGACTATTGGGATTCATAAAGTACATCTTATCGTATCTTGAGAGCATATCAAACAGACTCTAGCGGACAGCGCATATGATTATATCTTTGATCTTAGAACGGCAACCTCAGTCGGAAATTTTAA
This sequence comes from Gymnodraco acuticeps, assembly GCF_902827175.1. Classification (NCBI taxonomy): domain Eukaryota; kingdom Metazoa; phylum Chordata; class Actinopteri; order Perciformes; family Bathydraconidae; genus Gymnodraco; species Gymnodraco acuticeps. The sequence goes on from NW_022990584.1 coordinate 16,680, forward strand.
AAGTAAATTAAAGACCTATCTTTTTAATTTGCCTTATCATTTTTAGTAGTATCACCGTTCATGTTGTATTCTTTTAACACATTTTAATTATGTCCCTCGTTTTTTGTCAAATCAAATCAAGTTTTATTTATATAGCACATTTTTAAATGATTTTTGGTCGCGCCAAAGTGCTGTACATATAATAAAAATACTTCACAATAAAAACATTTTACAACAAATACAACAGCACAAATAAAGAATCACATACAGGGAAAAGTCAGGAGTCGTGCTCCGCTCAGACTAGAAGGCCAGAGAGAAGAAGTGAGATTTAAGAGTAGATTTAAAAAGCCCTAGGGTCTGGCCGACCTCACATGGAGGGGCAGAGTGTTCCAGAGCCTGGGGCCCGCCGCTGCGAAGGCTCGGTGCCCTCGGGTTTTGAGCCTGGACCTGGGCACTACCAGCACTACGGGCTGCGTCAAGCATGAAAGGTGCTATATAAATAAAGTGTATTATTATTATTAGGGCTATCAAGGTGTTTGACAGAAAGCCAAATTCATACCACCACTGTACCATCCTTGAAAAACATAATTTCCTGAGTTTTGACAATTTTAAGTCTTTTAAAAGTACGTGTTTTATTTATAAATGTTTACATGGACTGCCCCCCCACCCCACCACCCGCCCTTAGGGGAATTCATCCACAAAACACACACTGGGCGCTGCACTAGGTCAGAAACCAGAGGAGACTGTGAAGTCCACCGTAGACGGAACACTTTTGGACAAAATGTCCTCTCCATTAAAGGCGGGGCAGGTAATTTTGAGAAACCAGCTCGAGTGCGCTGGAATTTGAAAATACACAACCGGAACAAATCTGCTACTTCCTTACAGAGCCCCTCCTCCACACGAACGCGCACATGACCAATGAGGGCACGAGATAAGTTTGTGCACAGATGGAAGGCTGACAGGCAGGTAGGCCATCCAGTTACTTTAGCCGGGCCGGCTCAGATGATTGGTCGTGCTTTTTACAGCGCCACGGCTTCCAGGGATGATATTTTGTATGGATTTTTTGTCAAAGCACTTCAGATATTCACTGCTATCGGGATGTTAAGAGCATTCCATGGAATATAACAAAGTGTATCTCGAGCCGGTTTCTCAAACTTACCTACCCCACCTTTAAAAGGCAGCTCTTTCTGGAATAGCCTCCCAACTGAGATACAGGATTGTCCCACTCTCAATAGCTTCAAAGGTCAACTCAAAGAATGGTTGAGAAACAAACAGACATGCGATCACCGCTAAATGCACTTTAACACAGGGGTATCTCCTCTTGCACTTTAGGTAGAGCTCTTGTATCTTCTCCTGCATTTTATATGTCGTAGCTGCTATATTGTATTACCATGTCATAAATACTCGTGTGTGCTGCTCTTGCTCTCTTGCACTTTTTGCAAATCATGTATTTTGTTTTTACAATGTTTGTAAAATGTACATTTCTTAAATGTTTTTATGTGAGGGACTGCGGATGGAAATTAGCTCAAAGCTAAATCTGGCACTGTTACGCTCGATACATTTGAATGTTTTAAGTGTTCATTACAGTGCATTGTCCCTGCCAAATAAACGATTCAAAAAATATATAATATAATCAGACAACAGGGGATTATATAGTTGTTTATATCTCCTTGAATGTATGAATGACCCAATAGGCTACTTGTCCACTTCTTCCTCCTCATAGGACTCTAATTTGTACTCTTCTCACGTCTTTGAGTTTCAAGAAAAGCGCTAAAAGCGAAAATGCATTATTATCGAAGGAGTACTATCATTTGGCGACACTTACCTCTGTGGCCAAAGTGGATTTATATGTGCTGTTGTCGTACACCCATCCGTTCTGACACTGGACAGTGAAAGCCTCGTCGCTGCTGTTGAAACCCGCCAGATGTTCATATTGGGGTTTTGTAAACATCAGGCAGGAGCTCGGGGTCCCGTCCGGCTCCGCTGGAATCCCAAAAGACAGTTTCTGTTCCTGCGTTAAGTTCCCGAAGAGGCCTCCATCGTCCAGGACGTTGCAGTGGTGATCGGGAACCGCTGCCATGAAGTTATTCAGCAGAAAGTGGCAGGGCAGCGAGACTCGAGACAAGGCCTGAATCAACACCAGTTGGATTTGAAATTTTCCAAATCCATTTATTTCCGAGAGTAGGCTGTCAAAATTCATTTTTGCTGCTGCTGCACTGTCAACGCCGACATGAAGCTTAATGTTCCCGCAGTGAAGGAGAAGAAGAGCTGGAAGAGACACATTCACCAGCTCCACGTTAATCATTATGTTTTGTATTTCATTGCACAAAATGACCATTGCTATCACTGTCAGACAATTGCTCCTTACTAAGATGGTGGAATGACAAAATAAATCTGCATACATTACTAAGTTGTAAGTAACGTGCACAAGTTAAGTAGTGTAACAAATACAATACTCATGTTTTATTAATAACAGGTTTGGGCTTCATGACTGTACAGTTAGTGAATCAACATATTTTCCATGTGTGATGCACACATCTTCCGGCGCAGACTGAAAACTCATCTCTTTCGACTCCACTTCGAGCAATAGAATTATTAACAAAGCACTTACATACTAATAAAGGACTGGCTTATCTAAAGCCAGTTGAGTAGCACTTGAAATGTTTTGGCTCTATGAAACCTGATGTACTTTATGATTCTGTTTTCTTCAAGTTTGTATCTTCTTGGTCGAATGCATAAAAGCGTCAGCTAAATGTAATGTAATGTAATGCTGCATATTCTCATAACATACAACATTAAAGTGTCTTACCTTTGGCATTCGTCTTCTTTTTCAGAGAACATTTTGTCAATTTTTTGTCTACAACGAAACTTCTTCATTCGCAATTATCTAATGCAACCACAACTACAATCTACATCCGTACAGCATGTAAGGTCACCAACATGCCTTGCAAACAATCGGCAGCTATGCACACAGCTGTTGATCTTTAACTCTGGGAAATCAGTAATTAGTTCATATAGCTGCTGTTTTTTTTAATTACAATACTTCAACTACTTTCTGAAATCCTCAGCTTTTCTGATATTTCATAGGAAAGCTTTTAACTTCACTATTTACAATGAGCATTACATTGTTGGAGTCGGAGCCTGTTAATTTATTCCGGCAATTACTCAGACCTACTAATTGACCTATCAGAAGGGCTGCAACAAACGACTAATTTGATAATCGATTAATGAAACGATTAATCGATTATTCGGATCGTTATGGTTTTAACTGTACTACTACTTTGATCGATACCGCTTATCGACCCGGTCCTTTAACGGTACTCTTATCGGTTCTTTTGACAAAAACAAGGTCAACTAACTAAACAAATTGTTAACAAAATGAACATTGCTTTTTATTTAAATTAAATAAATAATATTTCACATAAAAAGAAACAACAACTTTTTAACAAATCGTATTAAATAATCTGATGACAGAACTGTTAACAGAATAGCTGAAACTTAAACAAAATAAATAACTCAGTTACCTCTAATCATTAACCCATGTTTGTATAATTTAGTTAACTCCGCGTGTTGCTGCTACAGTAGCATGCATAACATACCTGACCATACCTCGTGGAGGGGACTATAGAGCTACTGGAAAGACAGTCGAAAACGGTGCATTCCTTGAACTAAAACTATGACAAAATATGTTCGTCAACGACCTTTTTTTCCATGACTAAAACGAGATGATGAGGAGACGGCACCGACGGCAGTAAACAATCAACATGCAATATCGTTGACGAAAAGTGACGAGGAAATATTATCAAAGATAACGTTACATCTCTGAGAGTCAGTTTTTCTCCCAGCAGTTCCATTTCCGGTGCTGCAGCTGTGTCTGTGTTGCGCGCGGCGGTACATTTGAAATACACCGGGGCTGCAGTCGAATAGTCCAAAAATCAGCTCCTACATTCTAACCCTATCGTCTATTCCTTGACCTCTGAGTGAAACGTCACGAGGTTAAGGGATAGTGGATAGGAGGATTCAAAAGGACTTAGGAGAAGACACTGCGGTGCTTTGAGAATCCGAATGCACTTTCACTATCCGACGTGTTTATGATGCGCCAGCGGACGTCATAAATGTGCGTCTGCTGCTGGAAACTACCGTTTTCTATACAGCGGAGCGGACTACAACATGGATGTATAATAAGAACGAGGGACTCCTGTAAACTCATCTAGAGACTCTGTGCTCTGTTGCTTTATGCTTTATGAACGTGGACAACAGAGAAACATATTCTTCAGGACCAAAGTTGGAATTGAAATAAAAAAGGAAAGTGAAACTTCTGCTCGTCCCCCTCTCCCTCCGGTCCACATTAATACAATGATCCCAATACGTATGATTTTATGAAAATATCTTAAAATCAATACAAATGTATTTATTATAAACGTTAGTCCTTAACATCTATCACTGTGTATATCACCATTCAAACATCTTTTAAAAGTTGAACAAACCCCACAGCTCAGTGAAGACTGAGATGTTGACTATTTGTGCTTTGTTCTGAACGTTCATCAGTATTATAATCAAAAAGAGAAATATGAGTTTTTACTGAAATGATCAAATAAAGTCAACATCTCAGTCTTCACTGAGCTGTGGGGTTTGTTCAACTTTTAAAAGATGTTTGAATGGTGATATACACAGTGATAGATGTTAAGGACCAACGTAATAAATACATTTGCATTGATTTTAAGATCTTTTCATCAATCATACGTATTGGGATCATTTGTATTAATGTGGACCGGAGGGAGAGGGTGATGAGCATAAGTTTCACTTTCCTTTTTTATTTCAATTCCAACTTTGGTCATGAAGAATATGTTTCTCTGTTGTCCCCGTTCATAAAGCAAAGCAACAGCATCAGAGCACAGAGTCTCTAGATGAGTTTACAGGAGTCCCTCGTTCTTATTAAACATCCATGTTGTAGTCCGCTATAGAAAACTGTAGTTTCCATAGTTTCCCCACAGCAGCAGACGCACATTTATGACGTCCGCTGGTGCATCATAAACACGTCGGATAGTGAAAGTGCAGTCGGATTCTCTAAAGCAGTGGTTCTCAAACTTGTTTCACTCATGTACCCCCTTTGAAAAAAAGATTCAGCCAAGTACCCCCTGATCAGCGCAAAAACAATGTGTTAAGGAAAAAAGGCCTATAAAGAGGTACAGTACAGCGCTGCACCATCATTTATTAAAACAACAACATTGTAACTGAGAAAAACTTAAATCCATCACTAAATTCATGGCAAACCAATTTTAACATCATGCAATAACACTAAGACGACATGAGTTGCATTGAACTGATCTTTTTAATAAGTTGTTCTTACAATGAAGTGAAACATGGGCTCGAGCTTCACTGAGGATCTTTGTTATTCTCAGTGACAGGAAGGCCACTGCAGTTATTGCACTTCGCGTTTTGAAATATGTGTACATGTTCATATAAAACCTACACTGCTCAAACTTCGTTACTTTTCCTAAAATTGGTATATTTATTTATTTTGGCGCGTGGGGAATGAAGAGAAACAAATATGAGCATTTTATGAGCATGGGATTTTGACCCCTCATATACATAATGCATAATGCTGCGCTATACTTGCGGCCACACGCCGTTGCCAAGCAACGCTTGTTGTTTAGGTGTCCTTTGATAAGCAGGCAGTCATATAATGAACTAGAACTAGCTAGATCTGATATATTTGGACATAAACGCGAGTGAAGTATAATCGGACACGAGAGAGAGATCAGATCAGCTGCTGCTGACGGACAACACGCAGCTCTGCATGATCACAGCTCCGCCGCTGTGACGGACCGTTGAGTGGAGCTAAATTAAATACACTAAGAGTTAGACCTAACACACTTAGCTAGTTTATCTACTCTGGAACTAGCTAAACTAGTTATAAATATGTGTATTCTTTACTGTCGGGTCACTCATTATAGGTTCAGCGAGCTGCACGACTCGAGACTAACGGGCTGTCAGGGAGAGGAAAAGAGAGCACCCCGTTTATTTTTCCCATTTTATTATCCAGAATTACTGTAAACTTTAAATAAAGTAGTTCATCTACTATTAGTAGTTTGTGTAAATGCATTAGCCTACTTATGTTGTTTTATTCATTTGACAACCACTGCTCTAAAGTACCGCAGCCTCTTCTCCTAAATCCTTTTGAATTCTCCTATCCACTATCCCTTAACCCCGTGACGTTTCACACAGAGGTCAAGGGATAGGAGATAGGGATAGACCTTAGGAGCTGATTTTTGGACTAAACGACCGCAACCCGGGCCAGCGGCACAGTGTAAACTGTCAGGAAGACTAACGGGTCTAACTCATGGTCTAACTAACCTTATTTAACAGAAAATAAAATGGCAACAACAGGGCATGGGAGCAGCGGTCGCGTTAACCGAATACCCCCCCCCCCCCCCCCCCCCCCCCGTTAGCGCGAGTGAGTGAGTGACGAGCTGTGTACAGACTCGACGGGTAATAAATGGATTATGACGGAAATGTTACGATCCTGTCCGTCAAAATGACTGACAACGAAAAAGTCTAACGCCACCACTGCTTGGGAGAAAGAAACGATGTGATATTTGGGGCCATTTTCGCTACAATGAGGTGGAGAAAAAAAGCGAATGCATTGTTTTATCAGAAGGGAAGCAATGTGGCCAAAACACAGCTGGTAAACACACCACAAACCTGACCAGAACCAGGGGCGGCGCCAGGGGGTATCTTGGAGTTGCTGTAGCAACTCCAACAATTGGCCTAGCAACGGCTTATTGTTTTGCACTCAGATATATTGCTGCTTACAGATTTCCTGTGTTCCAGCTTAAAGCCTTCTCCTCGCATTCAAGCTGTTTCTGTGCGCTGGTGAAATGTCTGCTCTCAGATTTCTTCTGTGCGCGCTCGGATCTTTTGTGCAACAACCCTGTCAAAATCCCTCAACCAATAGGAAGCCAGGTGTCCTTGCGGGTGCGTTCGCTTTACTTATTAGAGCGTCCCGTAAGGGCGGTTACTCGTTGGTTTATAAACGACCGCCCTCCACGGCTTTATAACATAACAAAACATGTACTTCACTTGTTTGATTTACAACTTTTTGGGGGGGAAAGCACAGTTAGTATATATATACCAGCACCTTACATAATAGCTACGTTCAGTGGCGCACTGGGACTAAAAACGTGTACATTTGTAAAGTTATTTAGGCAATGTTGTTGGTGGGAGTAGAGACCGCCCCTTCCAGGTGTGTGCGTTTTCGGTGTGAGTGTGGAGGGAGTACGAGACGGTAGGAGTTGTGTTCGAGTGTGGGGAAAGTCATAATGCGTGTTATACTATTGATTGTTTCTGTAAGGCGTGGCTGTGGCCGTCAATACCAGAAAATAAAGAGAACGTTTTCGACATTGAAGGCTCGTGATCTGTGATCTTGAATAGCGGTGAACGAACAGGTTCGTGCTTGGCCCACTGGTATTGTTTGTTTATTTATTTTGAAAATTAACTAGCAACGCCGTGCTGTCATATAGCAACTGCTAAGCTACTGCAGCTAACAAATCCTGGCGCCGCCCATGACCAGAACATATCAGTCAAACCAATAATGTCATTTTAGTCAAACTTATTTCACAATAAGATTATATCTTGTTCTTATTTGATGAAAAATACAGGCTGAATGATTAAGAATGCAGCTTTGCAGAGAGTATATAATCTGATGACTAAAAAATACTCTAAAATAATTAGTTTTCTTTGACTAAAATGCTTAGACTTTTAGTCGACTAAAACTGGACTAAATAAAAACAGGATGAAGGTGACTAAATATGACTAAAACTAAAAAGGAAATGTAACACAGGACTAAGACTAAAACTAAATAAAAAAAATTGCTGACGAAATTAACACTAGTTACCGCCCTTACATGCTAAACTCTTATTGCACTTTTGGCTCAGGCATTGTCCACATCGAGACGGTTAATGTTTAACCACACCTTGGAGCGCGTTTTCTCCGCCATCTCCTCGGTGTGTGAGTGTTGCATGCATGTAGCATCCGCGTGCGTGTGTGTGTGTAAACTGCCCCGCCCCCTCGCACAGACCGGGGAGAGATCTCTCGTTTGGATTGGAAAGATCGAAAATACATCATAGACACATTTTTGTTTGTCTTATTGCATATTAGAAACGAGTTGGCGAAACTAAGACTGTGATATAATGTTTATGTAGCAATAATACATATGACATATTTTTTAAATGTCTCCAGTACCGATAAAAAGACCGATAACGTTGGCGCATAACGGCGCGCAAAACACACGTGATGACGTCACCAACTGAATTAGTTGGCAACTAATTTGGTCATCTATTTGAAACGATAGATTTTATTTGAAGAAAATGGTCCACACTTATACAGGGTTTTTACCTTCTCTCGTTACAATATGACAATCCTACAAAATATATATTGCTGTGGTATTTTTATAATATAAAACCTCAATTCACAGTTTTACATTTCTTACATTAAATTCTAACTTCAACTGCCCACTTCAGTTGTATTAGTAAAATACAGTCAAAACAAAACTAATTTGAGAGAACTCACCAAGGAGAAACCCCGCTCTGAAGCTTTTCTCCCTCTCAACCAGTGCTTTTTATAATCCACACAGGGATAGAAAAAAACCAAAGACACCTCCTTCATACCCATATATGTGGGAGAAGGTCATGGGCCTCTGGTGTGCAGGACGGGACATATTCTCCTATGGTATGGCCTAAACACATTTTGGGGCTCCAGTACTTTTCCATTGAGTCAGGCTGTGCACAGCCAGCTGTGAGTGAAAACAACTGTCTCTCCTCTGCTAGACACTGACACCCATAGTATCACGATAATAGGCCTTCAACTCAATTGACCAAACCACTTACGTTTGTGTATATACTGTGATTATAGAACATGAAATATAATGCATTTTCATTGTGGGTTATACAAGAATATATTTGATTATATTAATTTAATTATTCAACTTAATATGGAGACCTCAACAACATATACCAAATTGGGCAAATGTGATCAAGTTTAAAGGTGTGAAGAGAAAAAGAGGCGCAGGTTCTGTGTTTTAGTTCAACTTTATACAATGCAGATTTTTGTGTTATGGACAATAAAGCTGAAACTGTATTAACTTCCAAATCTCTTTATTTCAAATCAAATGTTATAAATCTTTAACCTGTTTATACAAATTAAAATCTGTCACAGTGGAAGGGTCTGAACATTAACAGAACAGAGACCAATCCTTATGCCACAGGAACAAAGGCTAAAATATACTTTAAAAACTAAAGAAAACTTGCTCCAAACTTTCCACTGGTTTTGAACTTAGAACGATTATATGCAACACATCATTATTACAGTAGTAGTAGAATATTGGTGTTACCCTTTAAGGCTTGATCTGAATAGGAAAATACTTGTAATGAATCCTTCATAGCATCCAATGAGTCTGTTGTCATCCGGTTAAGATTTTCTGGTTTTGCCGTGAGCAGTTTGCCGGGGGAAGATACCGGAGCAGCTCAGAGGAAGAAGAGCTTGTCGGAGAGCTGGATGCCCGGCTCAGAGTGCAGGAACTGACCCGACAGGAAGGCCAGTTTGTGGGCGTACTTGCAGGGAGCGGGAACCCGGATGGTGCCCGGCCAGTTCCAGTACAAATGGCACATCTTGAAGGTCATCCTGGAATGAATGGGAACACAGCAACATGTTAAAGAGGCTCTAATATTTATCTTTCCTGTAGTGTTGTCACGATACCAACATTTTGGTTTCGATACCAAGTCAAGAATTACGATTCCGATTCTTTTATTATTTTCATGATCAATAAAATTGTAGTTTATCTGTTAAGTGTTTTCTTACAACATGGTCTCTTCTTTATACTTGAGTTTGTGATTTCTTTGATAGTTAACTTTATATTTCATTAACATGTAATAGTACAGTAATATAAATAATTATTAACAAAATATATATTGCAGATGTTAGCCACATTGGTAAGTTAGCTAAAAAGATAGCCATATTAGTTATCATTGCCATTAATTGCCTCATTTGTCACAAAATAAATTACACTTGTTTGACTTAGATTTGAGGGCATGGCTTGAGCATGATGTAATTATGTTATCTATCCAGGGTTCATACACTTTTTCACCAATGATTTTCCATGACTTCTCAATGACTTCTCAATGACCTTCACCTCATTTTCCATGACCAAAAAAAAATGACCACTGAAAATGGTTTATTTGAACATGGAACAGGAAAATAAGGTCTGCATATGAAACCTGTTGTGCCTATCGAAAACAAATCCAATAGTAGGCTTACTAGCTTCTACACGCTGAAGCAACTGCAGTCAGGGATGCAAAGTCATCAGGTATGAAAAAGGTGACAAGGATCCGAGCCCCCGACCCCACGGAATATCGGCTTTAAAATGAGTAATAACAGGATGTTAGCAGTCAGAACAGCTAAAGCAGCAGTTAATAATAACAGAAACGCCAAAGAGTCACATCTAGTAGAAATATATAAAAGCATTTATTTTAATTGTGTAGCAGTCAGTTTATCATTTTGGCAGCACTGTTGAGCAGCTTAGTCTTTCTATCTGTATAGCCACTGGTGTAAAGTAACTAAGTTCATAAACTCAACAAGTGCTATACGTGGGTACAATTTTGAGATACTTGTACTTTATTTAAGTATTTCAATGTTTTGCTACTTTGTACTTCTACTCCTCTACAGTTCAGAGGTACATGGTGTACTTCTACTCCTCTACAGTTCAGAGGTACATGGTGTACTTCTACTCCTCTACAGTTCAGAGGTACATGGTGTACTTCTACTCCTCTACAGTTCAGAGGTACATGGTGTACTTCGACTCCTCTACAGTTCAGAGGTACATGGTGTACTTCTACTCCTCTACAGTTCAGAGGTACATGGTGTACTTCTACTCCTCTACAGTTCAGAGGTACATGGTGTACTTCGACTCCTCTACAGTTCAGAGGTACATGGTGTACTTCTACTCCACAACAGTTCAGAGGTACATGGTGTACTTCGACTCCACTACAGTTCAGAGGTACATGGTGTACTTCTACTCCTCTACAGTTCAGAGGTACATGGTGTACTTCTACTCCTCTACAGTTCAGAGGTACATGGTGTACTTCGACTCCACTACAGTTCAGAGGTACATGGTGTACTTCTACTCCTCTACAGTTCAGAGGTACATGGTGTACTTCTACTCCTCTACAGTTCAGAGGTACATGGTGTACTTCGACTCCACTACAGTTCAGAGGTACATGGTGTACTTCTACTCCTCTACAGTTCAGAGGTACATGGTGTACTTCTACTCCTCTACAGTTCAGAGGTACATGGTGTACTTCGACTCCACTACAGTTCAGAGGTACATGGTGTACTTCTACTCCTCTACAGTTCAGAGGTACATGGTGTACTTCGATTCCACTACAGTTCAGAGGTACATGGTGTACTTCTACTCCTCTACAGTTCAGAGGTACATGGTGTACTTCGACTCCACTACAGTTCAGAGGTACATGGTGTACTTCTACTCCTCTACAGTTCAGAGGTACATGGTGTACTTCTCCTCCACTACAGTTCAGAGGTACATGGTGTACTTCTACTCCTCTACAGTTCAGAGGTACATGGTGTACTTCTACTCCTCTACAGTTCAGAGGTACATGGTGTACTTCTACTCCTCTACAGTTCAGAGGTACATGGTGTACTTCGATTCCACTACAGTTCAGAGGTACATGGTGTACTTCTACTCCTCTACAGTTCAGAGGTACATGGTGTACTTCGACTCCACTACAGTTCAGAGGTACATGGTGTACTTCGACTCCACTACAGTTCAGAGGTACATGGTGTACTTCTACTCCTCTACAGTTCAGAGGTACATGGTGTACTTTTCCTCCACTACATGTATTTAATACCTTTAGTTACTTCACAGATGTGGATGAATGATGTGAAATATAATCAAGTGTTACATCAGACTTTAGTTCCACCTGGAGTAAATCCACCAGCTACCCTGCAGTATACAAAGTCATTCAAACTAGCTGCACCTTTACCAGCTTTGAGAACACTTTCATGATCAATCATTATAAAACATATCATATATATTATTCTGAAATGGACCAATCTGCACAATGACTACTTTTACTGTCGCTACTTTAACTAAATTTTGATGATAATACTTTTCTACTTTTACTTGAGGAACATTTTGAATGCAGGACTTTTACTGTAACAGAGTATTCCTACACTCTGGTACTTCTACTTTTACTAAGTACACGATCTGAGTACTTCTACTTTTACTCAAGTACAAGATCTGAGTACTTCTACTTTTACTCAAGTACAAGATCTGAGTACTTCTACTTTTACTCAAGTACAAGATCTGAGTACTTCTACTTTTACTCAAGTACAAGATCTGAGTACTTCTACTAAAGTACAAGATCTGAGTACTTCTACTAAAGTACAAGATCTGAGTACTTCTACTCGAGTACAAGATCTGAGTACTTCTACTTTAACTCAAGTACAAGATCTGAGTACTTCTACTTTACTCAAGTACAAGATCTGAGTACTTCTACTTTTACTCAAGTACAAGACCTGAGTACTTCTACTTTTACTCAAGTACAAGATCTGAGTACTTCTACTTTTACTCAAGTACAAGATCTGAGTACTTCTACTAAAGTACAAGATCTGAGTACTTCTACTAAAGTACAAGATCTGAGTACTTCTACTCGAGTACAAGATCTGAGTACTTCTACTTTAACTCAAGTACAAGATCTGAGTACTTCTACTTTTACTCAAGTACAAGATCTGAGTACTTCTACTTTTACTCAAGTACAAGATCTGAGTACTTCTACTTTTACTCAAGTACAAGACCTGAGTACTTCTACTTTTACTCAAGTACAAGACCTGAGTACTTCTACTTTTACTCAAGTACAAGATCTGAGTACTTCTACTTTTACTCAAGTACAAGACCTGAGTACTTCTACTTTTACTCAAGTACAAGATCTGAGTACTTCTACTTTTAAGAACAACATCTGAGTACTTCTACTAAAGTACAAGATCTGAGTACTTCTACTTTTACTCTAGCACAATATCTACTTATACCACCTCCGTTTATATGAAAAAAACTATTAGAAAACGAAGGCTAAAGCTAACGTTAGCAGATAGTGACAATGTATGCTAGCTAGCTAGCTCAACGATTCCTTAAATGATATTGCGACAGAAAAAGGTTTCAGTGCACATCACGCTCTGCCGCTCTGCTCTGAACGGCCCGTTCTAACAGCTGTTCACCAGCGGCTCAGTCCGTGCCGCAGTGACTCCGCACAGTTAACGAACACACCGTAGATAATGTAGCTGACCCGGAGCAGCAGAGTTCAGCCGACAGGCAGGAAGACTCGAGCACACAGCTCGCGCTTCATATATTAAAAAATAACACCATGCGCGTCATGATGGCACATAACTCGCGACCGCAGATTATTTCGGCGATTAGATCAAATGTAAATTATATTTGACGCAACTTTAGTTACATTTCCATGACTTTTCCAAAGCTTTGGGAAAAATATTGTTTTCCATAACTTTTCCAGGGCCTGGAATTTGCATTTTGAATTTCCATGACTTTTCCTGGTTTTCAATGACCGTACGAACCCTGTCTATCACATTCGCTAACCTGTCTGTCTTTAAATTCTTTAAACAGCTCTGGATGCCGGTCGGCGAGGTGCTTAGCCAAGTCTGATGTGTTGGCTCCCTTGGTTTGCAGGGATCTAAAACATGTCTCACAGACAGGCCTCGTGGTGTCCGTAGGCTTGCCCTCACTGTCAGAGATATAGCTCAAATACTTCCACATTTAGCTTCTGGCGTCTTTTTTGTCAACAAGCCGAGGCGCAGCGGCAGCTGCACTCCCACTTGCAGCCACTTGCTGCCTGTTTTCTCACATGCTCTGGCAGCTAGCGCGTGCACGAGAGAGGGGAGGGACTTAGAGCGTGCTTGAGAGGGGAGGGACTGCAGGCACGGCTGCAGTGCAGGGAGTGGAAGCAGAGCGCTGAATACACACCGGAGTACTTTTCCCCGTCATTCTTAAAGTACCGATACTAATGAAACGGAGGAATCGTACCTTTCAAGTATCGGTACACCGTGCAACACTAGTGTCTTATATAGCTTTGTGTGCATGTAAATGGTCTGCAAAGGCTAAAATGTTGTAAAATGAGTTTCTCTCCCACAAAACATCAAGAAAATAAAAGTTAAACTACTATCTAACTCAAAACAATGGAACTGGATCAGAATATTTTGAACACCCAAAAAAGCAACCTGGGAATAAGTAACAACTTAAAGTGGACCTATCATGCTATATTTGAAACATATATTGTAGGGCCATACCTAAAAACTTCACAAACAGATCATGCATTTTAGCCATGCCTCATTTCGCTCTTTTCCAGCCCTGTTTTTGAAAGGGCTGATTCTGCGTTTGTGGCAGACTACAGCGCCACTTACAGGCCTGGCATATGTACTACAGCGTCTCCAGCGCTTTCGAGCGGTCTCTCATTCCCCTGATAGGTGGAGAGTTGCCCATATAGGCGGAGCACCCCTTTTCTGACGTCAGAAAAATTCAAATAATAATCAGATCTGTTGCAGCCCCGTTTTTAGAGATTTGGGTACGGAGGAAAAGAGAGAGGGTTGTGTTTTCTGACACTTGGTGAGTTCCCTGACACACCGGGGACACATATTCATGTATGAAAGACGTACAAACGTGCATTTTGCATGATAGGTCCCCTTTAAGTAAAAATAAGTTAAAAATAAATAAATCAGGAAGTATGTAAGTGTGTGTGTGTTTATATGTCTGGGAGGGAGGGTGTGGTATGTTTTATTTTATTTCTGTTTGTCTGAGTTATTGTTATTATTTTTAGCTTACATATTTATTCTGTATTTTGTAAGTAATTGCTTTTGTCTAATTTTTTCTTTTTCTTATGTACTTCTAGTAATTTTATTTAAAAAAGAAAACATTTTGTGCTTTTGGTTGTACATGTTGTAAATTAATCAATACAAATGTGATCACAAAAAAAAGGAAGTATATACATAGTTTGAAAACATGTTTTACATTTGTAGCAGTAATCAATATATTGCTAAGTGTAAAGAAAACAATATAAAGGTGATCAGTACCGCTGCAGAATGTCCGGAGAGAGGTTGGCCGTGTTGTACAGAGTGACGTAGTGAGTGGGGAGTCCACAGCCTTGGCGGATGCTATGTGCCATCAGATAGAAATCCACCCTGAATAAAACAAATACAAAAACGTTACTGTTAGAGACGTGAAAAAGCTGACAGCAAATACTTTTCGATGGTGTCATCATGAGGGCTGCCACCAATTAGGAGGCGTGTGGCGCAGTGGCCTAGTGCGTTGGTGTTCGGATCAGGGGAGCACAGGTTCAAACCCCACTGCAGTCAGCATGTCGTTGTGTCCTTGGGCAAGACACTTCACCCCAAAAATGCTCCTGCGGGGATTGTTCACAGTATTGAGTATGTGAGTCGCTTTGGATAAAAGCGTCTAACACAGGGGTGTCAAACTCAAGGTCCGGGGGCCAAATCGACTTCATTTTATGTGGCCCGCAAGAGCTATGAAATAATTAAATACGTTTATTATACGGTTACATGCCGCTTTACAGGAGCACATTGTCCATAAACTACATGTCCCACAATGCATCTAGTTTTGTGACATGCACACTGAAGAGACTTGCAATTATTTGCCCCAGACTTCTGCTTTCAGACGTAGTTAATTATGAAGTTATTACCCTTTCCGATAAGAATCCAATGCAGAGGCAATCATGTCATATAAAACATTATTTTATATATATTATATATGTATATTTTTATATAGTCTTAAAGTTACAACCGGCCCTTTGAGTGCAACCATAGTGCTAATGTGGCCCACGATGAAATTGAGTTTGCCACCCCTGGTCTAACAAGTAATATGTAATTAGTCGACTTAAGTATTTGTCGCCTAATTTTTCCCTTCATAACAAAACACGGAGCTTAATTATCCCAAAACAGCAGCAGTGAGTCCGGCTTTGCATCAACATATATAGATCTATAATATATAATCATTCTGACATCAGAAAAGGATCAATTTAAGCTTTCATTTCATGATGAAGGCGAAGTGTGCGGAGGGATTTCTACCTGTGTAGTAGTTATTGGGTCGTTATATTCAGATATGAATTAGAGAAAATGCTCCGTGTGTATGGAGCTATTTCAGGGTAGAAACTGAAAAAATAATTGTTTTGAATCTGAAAATGAAAAATCTGCAACGGAAAAAAATACGGATTCAAAATCAAAATATGTATAAAAGTGAAATCTGAAAATAAATATTTTATTCTAAAAAAGTGCTGAACTGAATCACAATAATATTCAACCTGAACAATTATTTCAAATACTTATTTTTATTTTGAATACATCATTGTATTTTTCAAAGTTCAGGATAAAAACTTGAACTTTCAAATAAATTATATTTTTTTGAAAGATCAAAACTTACGACCCTGAAATAGCTCCATACGTGTGTGTCCTCGCTGCTTGTTCACACACACATTAAGAATTCTTACCGAAGCTTCTGCTGTTTGCTTTTAGAAATAATTAATCCTATGTTCTATGAAATGTTGTCGAGGTTTTTCTGTTTGTGCATTTTTTAATTGTAAAAAACAACAATAATAAACCAAAGAATTTAACGGCTCAACGGGTCACAGGTTGACCAAGGTTGATTACTGACACAATACCATGCACTTTTAAATGACTAATGCACTTTTAAATGACTAATGCACTTTTTTGAGGCAGGTGGCGCTTGTAACAAGGACACATTCAGGGCTGGACAATATATAATGATATTACATCTATACTGTGATAAACTACTACATATCGTAACGTCACAAGTGTCGCTTCCTGGTTTTTAAAGCTGCATAACATGAAAGAGAATCCATTTTCTGAACTTACTTGTTTGTCTTTAACCATTTAGTCTATAATCCACATATTAGATATTATTTGAACCATAAATTGTGTAAATACTTTGTTAAAAGCACCAAAAGTCCACTGTCTAATATCGATGACAGGGCATTTCATCGGGTATATTGTGATGTTTGCCCTATTCCTATAACCTACGGCTGGATGAAAACAAAAAAACCAACGGTGTGTCAAGAAACCCACACATTGATATTTGAAAGATTACTGTGTTCGCACATCTGGAGTTTTGCTGCACACATCCTATAAAACACTGACCAGTCTTTCTGAGTGAGGGTGTGATCCAGGATGGTTCCAGGTGGAGGTGTGGCCACGTTGTTTCCAGAAAAGGCGTAGAGGGTGGTGTTGATGCGCTTCTGCACCACAATGAACACCAGCTTGGGCTCGTAGTGGGGGAAAGTCTCAAAGCATTTGATCAGCTGTGGGATCTCGTACTGCTCCACCATCTTCATCTGACCGTCCGACACGCCATCACGATACACCACGATCTTCTCCGGCAGGTTGTGGTTCACCTGTACAAAACAACATGGTGTGTGTGTGTCAGAATCAGAGAATCAGAATACCTTTATTCGTCCCATAGAGGGGACATTTACATTTGTTACAGCAGAAAAGAGCAAAGCGGTGTGGGTGATTGAATACAAAAATCCCATTGCAATAGAGTGGTGCAGTGAAGACGTATTTTTGTAATCTGACCCTGAAGGCAGCATCTCCCTGGTTCCCTCCACAAAAAGCAATTGGGATTTCTCCATGTGATTTTGAGTTATTGCAGGAAAGATATTTTCAATGTGTATGATACTTAACACGTTTCTTTCAGCAGGATAATCTCCACATATTAACAACACTTTATGATTTCTGAAGTAAAAAGCTAATGTTGGGCTATAAAGGAACTACAGCACAGTCACATGAATTTACGTCACCATCGCTAAGCTAAAAGGCGGCTAATGTTGGGCTGTAAAGGAACTACAGCACAGTCACATGACTTTACGTCACCATCGCTAAGCTAAAGGCGGCTAATGTTGGGCTGTAAAAGAACTACAGCACGGTCACATGACTTCACATCACCACCGCTAAGCTAAAGGCGGCTAATGTTGGGCTATAAAGGAACTACAGCACGGTCACATGACTTCACATCACCACCGCTAAGCTAAAGGAGGCTAATGTTGGGCTATAAAGGAACTACAGCACGGTCACATGACTTCACGTCACCACTGCTAAGCTAAAGGAGGCTAATGTTGGGCTATAAAGGAACTACTGCACGGTCACATGACTTCACGTCACCACTGCTAAGCTAAAGGAGGGTAATGTTGGGCTATAAAGGAACTACTGCACGGTCACATGACTTCACGTCACCACCGCTAAGCTAAAGGCGGCTAATGTTGGGCTATAAAGGAACTACTGCACGGTCACATGACTTCACGTCACCACTGCTAAGCTAAAGGAGGCTAATGTTGGGCTATAAAGGAACTACTGCACGGTCACATGACTTCACGTCACCACTGCTAAGCTAAAGGAGGGTAATGTTGGGCTATAAAGGAACCTACTGCACGGTCACATGACTTCACGTCACCACCGCTAAGCTAAAGGCGGCTAATGTTGGGCTATAAAGGAACTACTGCACGGTCACATGACTTCACGTCACCACTGCTAAGCTAAAGGAGGCTAATGTTGGGCTATAAAGGAACTACTGCACGGTCACATGACTTCACGTCACCACTGCTAAGCTAAAGGAGGGTAATGTTGGGCTATAAAGGAACTACTGCACGGTCACATGACTTCACATCACCACCGCTAAGCTAAAGGCGGCTAATGTTGGGCTATAAAGGAACTACTGCACGGTCACATGACTTCACGTCACCACCGCTAAGCTAAAGGCAGCTAATGTTGGGCTATAAAGGGAACTACAGCACGGTCACATGACTTCACGTCACCACCGCTAAGCTAAAGGCGGCTAATGTGGGGCTATAAAGGGAACTACAGCACGGTCACATGACTTCACGTCACCATCGCTAAGCTAAAGGCGGCTAATGTCGGGCTGTAAAGGAACTACAGCACGGTCACATGACTTCACGTCTCCACCGCTAAGCTAAAGGTGGCTAATGTTGGGCTATAAAGGAACTACAGCACGGTCACATGACTTTACGTCACCATCGCTAAGCTAAAGGTGGCTAATGTTGGGCTATAAAGGAACTACTGCACGGTCACATGACTTCACGTCTCCACCGCTAAGCTAAAGGCGGCTAATGTTGGGCTGTAAAGGAACTACTGCACGGTCACATGACTTCACGTCTCCACCGCTAAGCTAAAGGCGGCTAATGTGGGGCTATAAAGGGAACTACAGCACGGTCACATGACTTCACGTCACCACCGCTAAGCTAAAGGCGGCTAATGTGGGGCTATAAAGGGAACTACAGCACGGGTCACATGACTTCACGTCACCACCGCTAAGCTAAAGGCGGCTAATGTTGGGCTATAAAGGAACTACAGCACGGTCACATGACTTTACGTCACCATCGCTAAGCTAAAGGCGGCTAATGTTGGGCTGTAAAGGAACTACAGCACGGTCACATGACTTCACCACCGCTAAGCTAAAGGAGGCTAATGTTGGGCTATAAAGGAACTACTGCACGGTCACATGACTTCACGTCTCCACCGCTAAGCTAAAGGTGGCTAATGTTGGGCTATAAAGGAACTACTGCACGGTCACATGACTTCACGTCTCCACCGCTAAGCTAAAGGCGGCTAATGTTGGGCTATAAAGGAACTACAGCACGGTCACATGACTTCACGTCACCACTGCTAAGCTAAAGGAGGCTAATGTTGGGCTATAAAGGAACTACTGCACGGTCACATGACTTCACGTCACCACTGCTAAGCTAAAGGAGGCTAATGTTGGGCTATAAAGGAACTACTGCACGGTCACATGACTTCACGTCACCACCGCTAAGCTAAAGGCGGCTAATGTTGGGCTATAAAGGAACTACTGCACGGTCACATGACTTCACGTCACCACCGCTAAGCTAAAGGCAGCTAATGTTGGGCTATAAAGGGAACTACAGCACGGTCACATGACTTCACGTCACCACCGCTAAGCTAAAGGCGGCTAATGTGGGGCTATAAAGGGAACTACAGCACGGTCACATGACTTCACGTCACCATCGCTAAGCTAAAGGCGGCTAATGTCGGGCTGTAAAGGAACTACAGCACGGTCACATGACTTCACGTCACCATCGCTAAGCTAAAGGTGGCTAATGTTGGGCTATAAAGGAACTACTGCACGGTCACATGACTTCACGTCTCCACCGCTAAGCTAAAGGCGGCTAATGTTGGGCTGTAAAGGAACTACTGCACGGTCACATGACTTCACGTCTCCACCGCTAAGCTAAAGGCGGCTAATGTGGGGCTATAAAGGGAACTACAGCACGGTCACATGACTTCACCATGTCTCCACCGCTAAGCTAAAGGTGGCTAATGTTGCGTCTCATTTATACACAGTGGGGTATTTACTGACGTAGAATACAAATCTCTTTAGCTTGTGTTAACCATAGACCTTATTAATTCAGACTAACAACTAAAACACATTCAGAAAGCCATTGAGACAAGGGGACAGGAAGTGATAAAACGCTGACTTGTATCTGGGTCATAAGACTATAAAGTCTGTGTGCTTTTTTGTTTTAATGGAGAATTCACATCAGAGATTCAAGTTATTGTTTCTTTAAAAGGCCCTTGCTTTATTTAGTTAACACATGCCACTCCTGACCCCCAGTGGATATTTGTTTTACGACACTAGAGAAGGAAAACAGAGAAGAAGAAGATTATCTGTGTGGTTCAGAAGGGAGATTGAATAACAAATGTTTTATGTAATGTGTGCTTGCAATACTTACTTCATAGTACTTCCGTAGTGCAGCCAGTAAGCAAACTCTGAAGCCATATATCAGTTCTTCAGTGGGAGACTGGAAAGTGACTCTGGAGTACCAGCGGGTCAAAGAGCTGGGAAATAAGCAGCAAAATCACAAAATGTTTATAATATCATTTAAATCACTAATATGCAGATATTATATGTATGTTGTAAAATACTTTTTGCATACTTTAAAAGCGGTGAGTCTTATTATGTGTGGCAAAAAACGCAAAATAAACTCTTGATATTGTGCGACACAATCAATATTAATAAATAACAACTGAGAAAAAAACCACCTTACCTGTTCAGACTTGCGACAAAGCCCATGACTGATTGATGAGATTTGCTGGTGTCATGGTGGACGTCAACACCCACCACCATCAAGTGTTTCTATAAAAGTGAAATAAAGGTTAATTATTTCCCCATTTACGGCTCACTATTTAACCAGCTCCATGCCCCCGGTACCGGATACAAGATATCAGCTAGCAAGCTGAGATCCCACAGATTCTAGAAGTGAGGGGGGCCAGCTATATGGCAAATCCACCCAAATGACCCCAGAAGTGTTTTTTTTCTTCTTCTAAACCTCTAAAAAGGTCAAATGTCACTTGTTTTTGCATCAATCTTGATACAGGGTACTTATATGTTATAGTTTAGATTCTTAAAGCTTTTAGTCTACTATCCCATCTTTCTGTATTGATTCTGACTCTTCTACATCCAACTCACAGGTTTATCATTGCTTTGAGAAAAAAGATGATTAATTCACCCTTTTAGAAGATATGGTCATTTGTTCTGGGAATGTCATTTTCAAGCCTGAGACCTGGGAAACAGGCTCGGGGCTTAAAATGATAAACAACATCTCCGGAATGCAGTTCCAATGTTACTCAAGGTTCCTTCTCTTCTCTAGAGATCATTTACGGGACATTTTAGTAATGATCTAACGGGTATCAGATCCTAGGACGCCCCACTAAGTTCCTCTGATTGAAAATGTGTGCAGTCTAAGGCTATAACTCATCTAAGCCAGGGGTTCCCAACCTTTTTTCCCAAGGGCCCCCCCAAATGACTCCTATTGGAAGTTGCGCCCCCCCCCCTACCGCAACAGCAGTAATTCAAGTTTAAAAGTCTCAAATGCTACAACTACTGTCACAAACTGGATGTATTTTGTTAAAGGAGATGAAAGCGTAATTAAGGAGGACTATTGGAGTGACTTTGATGGTTATTGGACTCGGGATTAATTCATTTGGATTCCCGCTGAATGAAGAAATTAAAGGACGGCGCAAGTGGAAACAATTCACAAAGGGATTAAACTGTTTAAAACACATGTTCAAAGTAAGCCGGATTTTGCCGATGTGTTTATGTGGATTCAAAAGTCGTAAATAATCTACAAAATGGAAGAGACCGATCTGATCGGAGCAACTGACAAATAATCCAACTGAAACCGGCATGGTTTGGACACTTTACGGGCAGAAGAAACATTTCTATCAAAGAAAGAATTATACATTTCTGTCTTTTTATGCCTTTAATACTAACTTGAATTTTTATTCAAATTAATGAATCAATAATTTTTTATTGTAATGTAGAGACAAGGCTTTTAGTGGCAATCATGTATTGCGTTACAATTATATGTATACATTTTCTAAAAAAAAGAAAGAAAAAAAAAAAAGTAAATATGATATTTGGCCTCAAATCATCTGAGGCCTGGCGCCCCCCCTGCGATCTTTGGCGCCCCCCCTGCGATCTTTGGCGCCCTCCTGCGATCTTTGGCGCCCCCCAGGTTGGGAACCACTGATCTAAGCAATGTATCTTATGGCGCGTTTCCACTGCAGGGCCTCGTACGGTATAGTTAGGCCTTTGTCGGCCAGGCTCACTTTATGCTGCGTTTTCATTACAGTTTAGTAGAGGGGGCAGTAACTATGGTAACGCAGTGTAGGCGGAGCCGTGACGTCATCTTTAATGCGAACCACAGAAAACCAACATCAGCCGTTAGCTGTTAACCCTCAGAGCTCCTAGTATCTGTTCAGAAACTAGACAAAAGTTAAACAAGTACAAACCACAGACTGCCTGTGTCATGGCGAATACAGTCGCTGGTTTATTTATGTCTGTAGGCCGTTGTTGTGAGTGTGGACGGTCGGAGCATATACTGCGTTAGCTTAGCCGATCTCCATTCAGAAAACACGCATTTTAAAAGGGTTTTCGCCTGCCGTCTGTCTGCAGACTTGTCAAAGCATTAATTCATGGTTTTTACTAACCGGTATCAGTATGTTGTTACTTCGGCATCATTTTGAAACATGTATTACAATTTAATCACGGTCAAATATGTTCATTTTGTTGTAGTCCCCTTGCCAGCGATTCTCTCACTAGTTTAGCATACTCAGCTTGGTTATTGGCCCGGAAAGAACCACGATTTTGGAGAGCCAGAAAACTGTGAAACAGTACCCGTTAGCCAGAACTACGCCAAGTGGAAACGCAACAAAAAACGGGCCGGGTTTGGCACGACACGCTTAAACCGTGCTACGCGCTGTAGTGGAAATGCGCCATTACATGCTTAGCAATTAAATGTACATATAAATAGAGTATTAGTACAAATGTAACATTAATCAACCCCTTAAAAATAGCTGGTAATAATGCAATGTTATGTGATGTCATCAAACCTGCATGTGCTCCCATGTGACCTGAACTGTTTAAATGTTTCCGCGACATGACCAATGGCAGCCCTAAAAGCATTCTGCACCCTGAACATCACCTAGCTTTTTTACATGGCAACATAAGCTCTGATGGATTGCCTAGTAGTTAATTTTCTGACACAAAGCACTGTGTGATAAACAAGTTTAATGTACAACATTTTAAAAACACTCTGTTACAAGTAGAAGTCCTGCATTCATAATCTTACTTTAGTAAAAGTATGGGTATTGAATAAAGGCCTATGTGAAACTCCTATATCTAATTACTGATGCATTAATGTGTTCATCACAGCTGGAAAATATGTATTTAAATATACTAGGGATGTAACGATATATGGAATATCGCGGTAAATAAATGTCTCAATACCGCGTGAGACCTTTATTTAACCATTAAGATCATCGATCTCTTTTTCAAGTGAGACCTGTCCAACATGGCAGCAAGTAGGTTACAACATGAACATAAAACAACAGATAACACAAAAGGACCTCGTATTTACAGGGCTACATGTACACACCTAGAGACATTGACAAGTACCAACAGTATATTTATATCTCTGTCAATAAGCCTCACCTTCTTGGCAACAACGGTATTGTTGTTGAAGTGGTGGAGAGACAATGCACAGATTACTGCTGTCACCCATGGCCAAAGCATATCTCTCTGTCCCAGCAACATCAGTACCAAGCAAGAGAGTTGTTTCCACAGCAGGGGATTTTGCAAACGCCCAAACATCCCAGCTTCTACCTGGAAATGTGGACATGCTCATATTCCTAGAAGATAACCTTGATGATGCTGAGTGAGTGAGTTAGAGTTGAGTTACTTGAAAAACTAAAGTGAAGCTTGATTTATTCTATTGCAGGGTCTGATTATTATATTGTTGACACTTTAAAATACTACTATCTACTAAAATGCTGTTCAAATCAGATTTATTATTTAATAAAGAAAAAAAATTCAACATTTCTTTCCCTTTATTTTTCAATATCGCGATAAATATCGTACCGTGGACTTTTTAAATCGCGATATTATCATACCGTGAGTTTTTGGTATCGTTACATCCCTACTATATACAGCTGATGGATATCTTAACCTATCATGATATCCCAATGTTTATTTAAAAATTGTTATTTTGTATTAGCTAATAATCTAAATCTGTAAGTAATTTAAGCTGTTTTGTATTTAGTGGAGTAAACAGCACAACATTGGCTTCCAAAACATAGTGGAGATTGAGACTTTATCTAAGTACAGTATTTGATAGGGATGTAACGATACCAAAAACTCACGGTACGATAATATCGCGATAACAAGTCCACGGTACGGTATTTATCGCGATATTGAATAATAATTTTTTTTTTTTTTAAAATCTATTTTTTTTTCAATAAGAATTTTTTTTAACTCGGAAAATGTTTCTTTATTAAATAATAAATCTGATTTGTACAGCATTTTAGTAGGCTAGCAGTATTTTAAAGTGTCAAAAACAAAGTGACAGTAACAGACTGGAACAAGAAAACCAGTGTTTTTGTACCTATAGTACTACCAAACAAAGTAGGCATTTTCTTTGTGCCACTGCATCTCACAAATAAACATTTAATAATCAGACCCTGCAATAAAATAAATCAAGTTTCACTTTAGTTTTTCAAGTAACTCAAACTCACTAGTCACTCACTCAGCATCATCAGACAGGTTTTTAGGAATATGAGAATATCCACATTTCCAGGTATTTATAAGCTGGGATGTTTGGGCATTTACAAAATCCCCTGCTCTGGAAAACTCTCTCTCGCTTGGTACTGATGTTGCCGGGACAGCAGTGGTCGCGTTAACCGAATATTTTATTTAACAATGACGGAAAAATCTGAAAGCAGTCTGTCGCAGCGAGGCTCTGGTGTTATGCCGTGGTATGCATGCCCTCCAAAAGGAAATGATATAGTTTGCAAACCGTACTTTGCCGTACAGATCAACACATGTCTGGGAGGTTTTGCTTTACGCTGTGCGTGCTCCCACGAGGTGCATGCACACACGGCATAACACCGCCCCCCCCCCCCCGTTGACAGTTCACGAGCGTGCTCTCTTGTGAACTGTTCAGACTCGACGGGTAATAAGGGATTATGACGGATATTTTACAATCCTGTCTGTCAAAATGACGGACAGCGAAAAAGTCTAACGCCACCTCAGAGATATGCTTTGGCCATGGGTGACAGCAGTGGGTCAAACTGTGCATTGTCTCTCCACCACTTCAACAACAATACCGTTGTTGCCAAGAAGGTGAGGCTTATTGACAGGGATATAAATATACTGTTGGTACTTGTCAATGTCTCTAGGTGTGTACATGTAGCCCTGTTTGTGTTATCTGTTGTTTTATGTTCATGTTGTAACCTACTTGCTGCCATGTTGGACAGGTCTCTCTTGAAAAAGAGATCGATGATCTCAATGGGACCATCTGGTTAAATAAAGTTTTAAAAAAATAAAATCGCTTTATTTATTTATTTTACCGCGATATTTGGTATATCGTTACATCCCTAGTATTTGAGTACATTTACTTTGTTACTTTTCACCACATTATTGGTCAGGACAATCACAATTACGATGTTTTCCCCAAACTATTGAGCCCAACTAGATAAGGTGTTCTCTTCCAGATTCTCTTCATAGATATTTTAAGCATAAATACACAAACTCACCAGAGGGACATTGACCGTCCACAGCTCTCCTCCCAACTTGCTGTTCATCTGCAGGAGAATCTTTTGGGCCACACTCTTCAACTTCTGCGGCTGGGAAATCGTCCGGATATTGATGGCCTACGATAAAAAAAGAATTAAAATAAAGACTTAAAAACGTAAAAGAGAACAACATTTTAGACGTTTCATCTTTTTCTAATCTAGACCAGCTTTGCAGAACCACTTGGAACGTGGAAACACACCTGAGATGGGATGGGGCTTCTGACACAGCAGAGCTTCTTGATGGCGCTGTACAGATCGTCTCTGTTTCCCACCATGATGCACACCACCAGCTGCATGTTGGGCTGGACACAAGAAACGAAAATTCAATCACAGCAAGAGCCATTCAATGAACTGGATTTCTCTTACATTAGTTTATTTATATGTATTTATGCAGAGGTAAGGTAAGACAGGTATTTCTATTTCAAAACGCTGGCAATACTCCCATTTGAAACAAGCATCCTTAATGTCTGAAATACTTATTCTAGCGACACAATTAATCAAACAATTGCAATATGAAAACACCAAACAGGTCATTGCAGCATTACCCATAATCCCCTCTGTTTCAGCCCCTGTTTCCAAAGTGCTGATTCTCTGTCTGTTACTTTAGATGAAAATAAGGAGCCCCTCCCCACGCCCCTCTGAGAGAGATCTGGTTACAAAGAACTCAATGGGGCTCTAGAGGAGATTCAGGTGATAAGGGGGGGGGGGGGGGGGGTTACCTTGGTTGCTGATTGGCTAATGGTTACACAAGACAACACAGATCGCTATGACATCATAAAGTGGGCCAAAATCTGATCAGCTCATTTTCAGACAGGTTTTTTATAGAAATGGATCAAAAAGAGAGAGAATCTCTTTCCACAGAGGGGACACATGTTGATGAAGAAGAGACATGAAGAAAAGGAGACACATGTTGATGAAGAAGAGACATGAAGAAGAGGGGACACATGTTGATGAAGAAGAGACATGAAGAAGAGGGGACACATGTTGATGTAGAAGGAGACAGGAAGAAAAGGGGACACATGTTGATGAAGAGGAGACATGAAGAAGAGGGGACACATTTTATGAAGAAGAGACATGAAGAAGAGGGGACACATGTTGATGTAAAGAACATGAAGAAGAGGGGACACATGTTGATGTAGAAGAGACATGAAGAAGAGGGGACACATGTTGATGAAGAAGAGACATGAAGAAGAGGGGACACATGTTGATGTAGAAAGAGACATGAAGAGGGGACACATGTTGATGTAGAAGAGACATGAAGAAGAGGGGACACATGTTGATGTAAAGAGACATGAAGAAGAGGGGACACATGTTGATGTAGAAGAGACATGAAGAAGAGGGGACACATGTTGATGTAGAGAGACATGAAGAAGAGGGGACACATGTTGATGTAGAAGAGACATGAAGAAGAGGGGACACATGTTGATGTAGAAGAGACATGAAGAAGAGGGGACACATGTTGATGTAGAAAGACATGAAGAAGAGGGGACACATGTTGATGTAGAAGAGACATGAAAAGGGGACACATGTTGATGAAGAAGAGACGAAGAAGAGGGGACACATGTTGATGTAGAAGAGACATGAAGAAGAGGGGACACATGTTGATGTAGAAGAGACATGAAGAAGAGGGGACACATGTTGATGTAGAAGAGACATGAAGAGAGGGGACACATGTTGATGTAGAAGAGACATGAAGAAGAGGGGACACATGTTGATGTAGAAGAGACATGAAGAAGAGGGGACACATGTTGATGTAGAAGAGACATGAAGAAGAGGGGACACATGTTGATGTAGAAGAAGACATGAAGAAGAGGTGACACATGTTGATGTAGAAGAGACATGAAGAAGAGGGGACACATGTTGATGTAGAAGAGACATGAAGAAGAGGGGACACATGTTGATGTAGAAGAGACATGAAGAAGAGGGGGACACATGTTGATTGTAGGAAGAGACATGAAGAAGAGGGGGACACATGTTGATGTAGAAGAGACATGAAGAAGAGGGGACACATGTTGATGTATAGAAGAGACATGAGGAAGAGGGGACACATGTTGATGTAGAAGAGACATGAAGAAGAGGGACACATGTTGATGTAGAAGAGACATGAAAGAGAGGGGACACATGTTGATGTAGAAGAGACATGAAGAAGAGGGGGACACATGTTGATGTTGAAGAGACATGAAGAAGAGGGGACACATGTTGATGTAGAAGAGACATGAAGAAAGGGGACACATGTTGATGTAGAAGAGACATGAGGAAGAGGGGACACATGTTGATGTAGAAGAGACATGAAGAAGAGGGGACACATGTTGATGTAGAAGAGACATGAGGAAGAGGGGACACATGTTGATGTAGAAGAGACATGAAGAAGAGGGGACACATGTTGATGTAGAAGAGACATGAAGAAGAGGGGACACATGTTGATGTAGAAGAGACATGAGGAAGAGGGGACACATGTTGATGTAGAAGAGACATGAGGAAGAGGAGACACATGTTGATGTAGAAGAGACATGAAGAAGAGGGGACACATGTTGATGTAGAAGAGACATGAAGAGAGGGGACACATGTTGATGTAGAAGAGACATGAAGAAGAGGGGACACATGTTGATGTAGAAGAGACATGAAGAAGAGGGGACACATGTTGATGTAGAAGAGTACATGAAGACGAGGGGACACATGGTTGATGTAGAAGAGACATGAGGAAGAGGAGACACATGTTGATGTAGAAGAGACATGAAGCAGAGGGGACACATGTTGATTAGAAGAGACATGTAGAAGAGGGACACATGTGATGTAGAAGAGACATGAAGAGGGGACACATGTTGATGTAGAAGAGACATGAGGAAGAGGGGACACATGTTGATGTAGAAGAGACATGAAGAAGCGGGGACACATGTTGATGTAGAAGAGACATGAAGAAGAGGGGGGACACATGTTGATGTAGAAGAGACATGAGAAGAGGGGACACATGTTGATGTAGAAGAGACATGAAGAGAGGGGACACATGTTGATGTAGAAGAGACAGAGAAGAGGGGACACATGTTGATGTAGAAGAGAATGAAGAAGAGGGGACACATGTTGATGTAGAAGAGACATGAAGAAGAGGGGACACATGTTGATGGTAGAAGAGGACATGAGAGGAAGAGGGGACACATGTTGATGTAGAAGAGACATGAAGAAGAGGGGACACATGTTGATTGTAGAAGAGACATGAAGAAGAGGGGACACATGTTGATGAAGAAGAGACATGAAGAAGGGGACACATGTTGATGTAAGAAGAGACATGAAGAAGAGGGGACACATGTGATGTAGAAGAGACCATGAGAAGAAGAGGGGACACATGTTGATGTAGAAGAGGACATTGAAGGAAGAGGGGACACATGTTGATGTAGAAGAAGAGACATGAAGAAAGAGGGTACAACATGTTGATGTAGAAGCGGATAGAGATATGAAGAAGAGGGGACACATGTTGATGTAGAAGAGACATGAAGAAGAGAAGAGGGACACATGTTGATGTAGAAGAGACATGAGAAGAGGGGACACATGTTGATGTAGAAGAGACATGGAAAAGGGGACACATGTTGATGTAGAAGAGACATGAAGAAGAGGGGACACATGTTGATGTAAAGAGACATGAAGAAGAGGGGCCATGTTGATGTAGAAGACATGAAGAAGAGGGGACACATGTTGATGTAGGAGAGACATGAAGAAGAGGGGACACATGTTGATGAAGAAGAGACATGAAGAAGAGGGGACACATGTTGATGAAGAAGAGACATGAAGAAGAGGGGACACATGTTGATATAGAAGAGACATGAAGAAGAAGAGACATGAAGAAGAGGGGACACATGTTGATGTAGAAGAGACATGAAGAAGAGGGGACACATGTTGATGTAGAAGAGATATGAAGAAGAGGGGACACATGTTGATGTAGAAGAGACATGGAGAAGAGGGGACACATGTTGATGTAAAGACATGAAGAAGAGGGGACACATGTTGATGTAGAAGAGACATGAAGAAAGAGGGGACACATGTTGATGTAGAAGAGACATGAAGAAGAGGGGACACATGTTGATGTAGAGGACATGAAGAAGAGGGGACACATGTTGATGTAGAAGACATGAGAAGAGGGGACACATGTTGATGTAAGAGAATGAAGAAGAGGGGACACATGTTTGATGTAGAAGAGACATGAAGAAGAGGGGACACATGGTTGATGTAGAAGAGACATAGAAGATAGGAGGGGACACATGTTGATGTAGAAGAGACATGAAGAAGAGGGGACACATGTTGATGTAGAAGAGGACATGAAGAAGAGGGGACACATGTTGATGTAGAAGAGACATGAAGAAGAGGGGACACATGTTGAGGTAGAAGAGACATGAAGAAGAGGGGACACATGTTGATGAAGAAGAGACATGAAGAAGAGGGGACACATGTTGATGTAGAAGAGACATGAAGAAGAGGGGACACATGTTGATGTAGAAGAGACATGAAGAAGAGGGGACACATGTTGATGTAGAGAGACATGAAGAAGAGGGGACACATGTTGATGTAGAAGAGACATGAAGAAGAGGGGACACATGTTGATGTAGATAGAGGAGACATGAAGAAGAGGGGAACACATGTTGATGTAGAAGAGACATTGAGAAGAGGGGACACATGTTGATTGTAGAAGAAGACATGAAGAAGAGGGGACACATGTTGATGTAGAAGAGACATGAAGAGAGGGGACACATGTTGATGTAGAAGAGACATGAAGAAGAGGGGACACATGTTGATGTAGAAGAGACATGAAGAAGAGGGGACACATGTTGATGTAGAAGAGACATGAAGAAGAGGGGACACATGTTGATGTAGAAGAGACATGAAGAAGAGGGGACACATGTTGATGTAGAAGAGACATGAAGAAGAGGGGGACACATGTTGATGTAGAAGAGACATGAAGAAGAGGGGACACATGTTGATGTAGAAGAGGACATTGAAGAAGAGGGGACACATGTTGATGTAGAAGAGACATGAAGAAGAGGGACACATGTTGATGAAGAAGAGACATGAAGAAGAGGGGACACATGTTGATGTAGAAGAGACATGAAGAAGAGGGGACACATGTTGATGTAGAAGAGACATGAAGAAGAGGGGACACATGTTGATGTAGAAGAGACATGAAGAAGAGGGAGGACACATGTTGATGTAGAAGAGACATGAAGAAGAGGGGACACATGTTGATGTAGAAGAGACATGAAGAAGAGGGGACACATGTTGATGTAGAAGAGACATGAAGAAGAGGGGACACATGTTGATGTAGAAGAGACATAAGAAGAGGGACACATGTTGATGTAGAAGAGACATGAAGAAGAGGGGACACATGTTGATGTAGAGGAGACATGAAGAAGAGGGGACACATGTTGATGTAGAAGAGACATGAAGAAGAGGGGACACATGTTGATGTAGAAGAGACATGAAGAAGAGGGGACACATGTTGATGTAGAAGAGACATGAAGAAGAGGGGACACATGTTGATGTAAGAAGAGACATGAAGAAGAGGGGACACATGTTGATGTAGAAGAGACATGAAGAAGAGGGGACACATGTTGATGTAAGAAGAGACATGAAGAAGAGGGGACACATGTTGATGTAGAAGAGACATGAAGAAGAGGGGACACATGTTGATGTAGAAGAGACATGAAGAAGAGGGGACACATGTTGATGTAGAAGAGACATGAAGAAGAGGGACCATGTTGATGTAGAAGAGACATGAAGAAGAGAGGACAACATGTTGATGTAGAAGAGACATGAAGAAGAGGGGACACATGTTGATGTAGAAGAGACATGAAGAAGAGGGGACACATGTTGATGTAGAAGAGACATGAAGAAGAGAGGGACACATGTTGATGTAGAAGAGGACATGAAGAAGAGGGGGACACATGTTGATGTAGAAGAGACATGAAAGAAGAGGGGACACATGTTGATGTAGAAGAGACATGAAGAAGAGGGGACACATGTTGATGTAGAAGAGACATGAAGAAGAGGGGACACATGTTGATGTAGAAGAGACATGAAGAAGAGGGGGACACATGTGATGAAAGAAGAGACATGAAGAAGAGGGGACACATGTTGATGTAGAAGAGACATGAAGAAGAGGGGACACATGTTGATGTAGAAGAGACATGAAGAAGAGGGGACACATGTTGATGTAGAAGAGACATGAAGAAGAGGGGGACACATGTTGATGTAGAAGAGACATGAAGAAGAGAGGACACATGTTGATGTAGAAGAGACATGAAGAAGAGGGGACACATGTTGATGTAGAAGAGACATGAAGAAGAGGGGACACATGTTGATTAGAAGAGACATGAAGAAGAGGAGGACACATGTTGATGTAGAAGAGACATGAAGAAGAGGGGACACATGTTGGATGTAGAAGAGACATGAGAAGAGGGGACACATGTTGATGTAGAAGAGACATGAAGAAGAGGGGACACATGTTGATGTAGAAGAGACATGAAGAAGAGGGGACACATGTTGATGTAGAAGAGACATGAAGAAGAGAGGACACATGTTGATGTAGAAGAGACATGAAGAAGAGGGGACACATGTTGATGCAGAAGAGACATGAGAGAAGAGGGGGACACATGTTGATGTAGAAGAGACATGAAGAAGAGGGGACACATGTTGATGTAGAAGAAACATTGAAGAAGAGGGGACACATGTTGATGTAGAGGAGACATGAAGAAGAGGGGACACATGTTGATGTAGAAGAGACATGAAGAAGAGGGGACACATGTTGATGTAGAAGAGACATGAAGAAGAGGGGACACATGTTGATGAAGAAGAGACATGAAGAAGAGGGGACACATGTTGATGTAGAAGAGACATGAAGAAGAGGGGACACATGTTGATGAAGAAGAGACATGAAGAAGAGGGGACACATGTTGATGTAGAAGAGACATGAAGAAGAGGGGACACATGTTGATGTAGAAGAGACATGAAGAAGAGGGGACACATGTTGATGTAGAAGAGACATGAAGAAGAGAGGACACATGTTGATGTAGAAGAGACATGAAGAAAAGGGGACACATGTTGATGTAGAAGAGACATGAAGAAGAGGGGACACATGTTGATGTAGAAGAGACATGAAGAAGAGGGGACACATGTTGATGTAGAGGAGACATGAAGAAGAGGGGACACATGTTGATGTAGAGGAGACATGAAGAAGAGGGGACACATGTTGATGTAGAAGAGACATGAAGAAGAGGGGACACATGTGATGTAGAAGAGACATGAAGAAGAGGGGACACATGTTGATGAAGAAGAGACATGAAGAAGAGGGGACACATGTTGATGTAGAAGAGACATGAAGAAGAGGGGGACACATGTTGATGAAGAAGAGACATGAAGAAGAGGGGACACATGTTGATGTAGAAGAGACATGAAGAAGATGGGGACACCATGTTGATGTAGAAGAGACATGAAGAAGAGGGGACACATGTTGATGTAGAAGAGACATGAAGAAGAGGGGACACATGTTGATGTAGAAGAGACATGAAGAAGAGAGGACACATGTTGATGTAGAAGAGACATTGAAGAAGAGGGGACACATGTTGATGTAGAAGAGACATGAAGAGAGGGGACACATGTTGATGTAGAAGAGACATGAAGAAGAGAGGACACATGTTGATGTAGAAGAGACATGAAGAAGAGGGGACACATGTTGATGTAGAAGAGACATGAAGAAGAGGGGACACATGTTGATGTAGAAGAGACATGAAGAAGAGGGGACACATGTTGATGTAGAAGAGACATGAAGAAGAGGGGACACATGTTGATGTAGAAGAGACATGGAGAAGTGGATTTTGCACAATAGGTGACCTTTTAGTTTTGGCCACTACAGATAGCATTTGTCAAAGTTTTTTTCGTACCTCGCTGGTGAGCTGAGAGTGGATGCTTTTGACGTAGGTCTCGACGCGGTCATCCTTCAGCTCCACGTGGATCGGTCGCGCCAGCCTCATCCCGATGGGACCGGACACTTTGTTGAAGACGGAGACGAGCTCCTCCGCCTGCTCCGCACAGCGGCGAGGGTAGAAGATGGCCCAGATGTTCAGTGGGACCTGAGAGAGAGACAGTTAGTGAAGAAACAGAGATACAGCAGCCATTCACAGGCTCAGGATAATGTGTGTGTTGGAGCTCTTTATCGAGTGTTATTATTAAATAGTTAAACTTTTTCTTGCTGTTTCTGTTTATCAGTCTACCTGCCAGCAGTGTGAACCCAGAAATGTTGAGAACCCCAAAGTTTTATGTTAGAAATGTAAAGTACGGGCACATCGAAACATGTTGGGCACTTTGCACAATTAGCATAAGTTGTGTTAATTAGCAATATGCAGACAATAGCTAAAAAATGACGACAATTTTGGAGTTTATTGAGGATGTTGAATACATTTCTGACATTTGCAGGATGAGATATAATCCTTTTTTTGGTAAAAGATGGCCCAGATGTTCAGTGGGATCTGAGAGAGAGACGGTTAGTGAAGAAACACAGAAATACAGCAGCAATCATGGTCTCAGGATGAATAATGTGTGTTTGATATTGTTGATATTATAATTGCAATACTCCCGGTATTAGAGGGAATTATCTTTTTTTCTTGTATACAATCATAGACAATACAATATTCTCTGTAAGCCTTCTGTAAAATCACAAATACATATTTGTGGATAATACAGAGCAGGTCTTACTATAACCCTGGATCTTAAATGATCTTGGTCTAAACAAATTGATAGTGTTGTATGTAAAATGGGAAGGGGTGTGTCACTAGTAAAAATAATTATCAAATATTTGCCAATGGATGTCAGTAGACAAGTTCTGGATGTTTTGGTTCTGTCGTAGCTTGGTTATTGTTTGGTTATTTGGTCTAGTGCTGCAGAAAAATGACACTGAAATGGTTAAGTGTCAGACAGAGGTCTGTCAGAAATATTACAGTGACTCACTCACCAGATATATTATCACAAAGGTTTATAGCGCAGTATGCACAACATAACTATCAAACACGACATACAATAGAAGGAACGTTTGTATTACCCAAATCTAAATCAAATATGAGACAGAAAACCGTCAGTTACCGAGCCACGATCAGCTGGAACTCTTTACCCGTCCATATCATTCAGGAACCTTCTCAAGTACATTTCAAAAGGTTGTTAATAATTATCTCAGTATTATAAAGTAAAATGTAACTGTCTGTGGCTATGTATCTATTATTATTATTATGTACAATTATTTGTATTTTTTTGTTGGGTGACCATTTTAGTTTCCAGCACTGAAATGCATGAAATTATGTGCTATTTGTTTTGTTTTATGTATGTTTTGTGTGTGTGAGGACCCCAGGAAGAACAGCCAACTAGTGGGGATCCTATAAAGACACACTGACCTTCAAACATGCTATACAGTTTGAACATAAACACCAACAAGGGGGGAATTATCAATTTAGAAAACCTTCACATCATCATTGGAAAATATGGTTAAAATGAGCATTTTCTAGGCGATCTGTAACAAACAAGGAGTTTTTAATGAAGTCAGTAGAATAAGATTTGTAGGCTTGGACTTCCCGGCAGCTCCACAATACTTCATTCAGATATTTACACGTATTTTGGATTTACCCAATATCGCGCTAACTGCGATTTGGATACTCTACTCGTCCATATTGCAATTTATAATAACCGCCCTAGACGAAATGTTGTTACGTTATCATGTGTTCATATGTAATCTTGCAAAGTGTGTTTTTAGAGAGAAACTTCAATAAAGACAGTTAATTGAAGATGTTTTCACTGCAATGGAAAATATGATGGAATTAAGACCTTTTAAACTCTCTAAAGTCTAAAGTGCATCTAATGGCGCGTTTCCACTGCAGGCCTCGCTCGGCCTCGCTCGGTTTGGTTAGGCCTTATTAGGCCCGGCTCACTTTAATGCTGCGCTTCCATTACAGTTTAGGAACTGGGGCAGTTACTATAGTAACGCAGTGTAGGCGGAGCCGTGACGTCATCTTCAATGAGAGCCCCAGAAAAACAACACAGCCGTTAGCTCTTAGCACTCAGAGCTCACAGCTCCTCATATCTGTTCAGAAACTAGACAAAAGTTAAACAAGTACAAACCACAGACTGCCTGTGTCATGGAGAATACAGTCGCTGGTTTATTTATGTCTGTAGGCCGTTGTTGTGAGTGTGGATGGTCTGAGCATATATAACGTTAGCTTAGCCGATCTCCATTCAGAAAACACGCATTTTAAAGGGTTTTTCGCCTGCCGTCTGTCTGCAGACTTGTCAAAGCATTAATTCATGGTTTTCACTAACCGGTATCAGTATGTTGTTACTTCGGCATCATTTTGAAACGTGTATTACAATTAAATCACGGTCAAATATGTTCATCTTGTTGTAGTTGTAGCCCCCTTGCCAGCGATTCTCTCTCTAGCTTAGCATACTCAGCCCGACTCAGCCTGGTTGTTCCTGGCCCTAGAACCACGATTTAGTCGGGCCAGAAAAAAGGTGAAAAAGTAGCCCCGGGCCAAAACTAGGCCAAGTGGAAACGCAACCAAAAACGTGCCCCGCACGGCTCGGCACGCTTAAAGCGAGCTACCCACTGCAGTGGAAACGCGCCATTAGAGTACTTTGATTTCAATGGTATCCACTTGAATCCATTTCTCCCAGTTTTTAGACGCTAAATTCTACAAATCACAAATGAAGAGGAGACAGCAGCAGAGATGTGTTCCCAACACTCACTGAGCTGATTGAACGATCCCTGCAGATCTCTCTGGACCAGGAGACATCGGAGCCGCAGGTGAAAGAGTTGGACTGCAGACAGATGGTCTCCATGGGAAGAACTCTGGCTTGAGCCTGACGAGAGAGAACACATGTCGAAGTTAATGTCAATATATACAACAAATAAAGTGGCCAAGGATCACCTGAAGCGTAAAAAGCAACACATGCATTCAGTGTGTTTGTACATTTTGAATTTAACATGAAATGGGATAAAAAAGGTTTAACACTTTTTTGTTTACTACATCATTCCACATGTACTCTTTCATAGTTGTGATGTGTTCAGCATCAACCTACAATGTATAATTAAAACAAATACAAACCTTTGAATGAGAAGGTGTGTATATATAAAATATTCTTTGAAGTATGAAATGTTGATATAACACTTATACTAATATGTATTTGCTCGTTGTTGGCATATACAGCATGTTTTGTGTTATGCCACATGTATTGTTGATATTATGTTTTGTTCTGTTATGACGCCTTGTGTGGAATGCTTTGGCAATACTATGTATAAAATGTGGTCATGCCAATAAAGCCCCTTTGTATTGTTGGGAAAACACTGAATGTCCTCTTCCAATCTGAGAGTAACATGATAACAAAGGTATCCCAACTGTAGCTGTGAACATGACAGGATGTGTGATTACCTAGAAGAGCATCAGGACTGTTTGAGGCATATGATAGCTATGTGATTAACATGATGAGTCAGCCTCTATGGAGATAGACATATGACAAGCATGCTCATTTCTGACGTGGAGCTAATCTGAAGTAAACATTGAAGACTGCTTTCTATTCCTCCATCTTGTGACGGTGTAACGGAGCGTCCACACTACAGCTTCAAAAAAATCTTGGAGCTGGGCGTGTCTGAAGCTTGGGGATTTTATTCAAGCAACGCGACCAACAACCAATCACATGAATCTCCCGCCCCCGACATACAAAGCAAAAACCCCCGGGGATTTTATGCGAGCAATTAGGGCTGTGCAATTAATCGTATTTTAATCGCGATTACGATTATGGTTTGCGACGATTATGAAAATAGCATAATTGACAAAATATGATTATTTTGTTGGGTGCGCTTTCGCCCCACCCTAAAAGCCCACTCGGCCACGTGGGAGTGACATGTGTTGTGAGTGTTCAGCGCGAGCGAAGATGTCAGAACAAGAGCAGCAACTCGTTAAAAAGAAGGGTACAACTATTTCCACTATTTGGAAGTACTTTGGCTTTCAGGAGTCTGACGTGGAGCAAAACAAAGTACAGTGCAGGATTTGTTACCAGGTTGTGTTGGCACCACACGCTAACACAACCAATCTCTTTAATCATCTGAAATACAACCACAAAGTGCAATACGACCGGGCAGTAATACAACAAAAAGCAGATGCCCGCTCGACTTCATCCACCACATCATCACAGTCATCGATTCAGGACGCATTGTACAGAGCAACGGCCTACGCGACGAGCTCGCAGAGACAGAGATATTACAGGTGCCATTACATTTCACATCGCTAAAGATATGTGCCCAGTTAGCACTGTTAGCAACCAGGGCTTTAAGCAACTTGTCAACACGTTGGACAAGCGTTACGCGATGCCGTCTCGGTATTATTTCAGCAGGTCTGCGCTGCCTGCACTATATGACAAATGCCGTGGGGAAGTTGAGAGAGATGTGGCTTCAGCTGACTACTTTTCCACCACAACGGACCTATGGTCTAGCCCAGGGGTGCCCAACCAGTCGATCGCGAGATGTGTCTAAAAATAGAACAACAATATTCTGTTTTATCGTTAATGTCCTGTAACATAATCTTCCTGTGCCAGAATAATGCACTTGAACGCATCAAAGCTTTGTGATTGGCCGGCGTCACCCCATGTGTCGGGGCGTGGCTGAGGGTCTTCAGTACAGGTGGCAATATCGTCACCTGCTTGCGCTCATCTCTGAAACCAGACCATGTAAACAGCCTGGTGTTTCTTGCGAACAATCTTTAAGAGATGACACGAGCAGCCCTACCAGCATTTGACATGGTGGCCTAGACATTTTTATTTGGTCTTAAATTGTAGTTCAACATTTATTTCCTGTTACTTCTGGACCATGACGGTTGGCCAGCCTTCAACGTTTAACTGAGTGGAATATGTTGAATATGTTTTACCAAAATGTTGGCTATATGTTAAGGAGTGTTCAGTAGGCTGTGACAGTGCACTGCAACATGTTTGATTTCATTTATTTTGGTCTAATTTATTTTTATTTATCATATTAATAATATATGTTTAGTATGGTTTTGGAAGTGTGCTCCAACATATTTGTTGATCTTGTTTATTGGTAAAATATTATTTGTTTTAAAGTTCAATAAATGGTCAATGAATAATCGTCAAAATAATCGTGATATCAATTATTGACCCAAATAATCGTGATTATGATTTTTGCCATAATCGCACAGCCCTACGAGCAATATATATATATATATATATAAACTCCCCAAACAGGCGAAAACCTACCAGTTTCACCCACTGTCTCTGCCACCTCCCTCCATGCCTGGTTCCTCCGGTTTGTATCCCGGTAGGTGAAGAGGGTCTGGTCATACAAAACCGGGTGATTCGCTACGGCGATAATTAGTTTCTCCTCCATCTTTTTTTTGAAATATAGAAATGAACGGCGGGATATCTCTCCCAGCTTAGACGCGGTTTGATTGGCTACGGCTTGAGCTGTCAGATTTTCCGAAACGGGATTTGATTGGCTGGCGCTGGCTACTCGGAAACGGACCGCTATGCTACCCACAATTCAGTTCGGCGAAAAAAAGCGGCAACTTGACGTCACCCCATTCAAAGTGAATGGGCAGATTGAAGCTGTCGACGCTGTAGTGTGGACGGGCCGTAACTCCCTCTCTTGGATATCAGCATGTGAAGGACACTGCTCAGGAACTAGTTGATGCTCTGTATGTGATGACTACTTCCATTCTGGAGAGGATCAGAAACACATGGATCCTGAGGTTGAAGCTCAAGCCGGGGACGAATGATATCTTTCTAACATGTATATAAACCGACCAAGATGATATTGGAGTCGAGGTCCAGGCCCCAGCGGCTCAGCTCCTTCTGACTCTCAGGGTTGGTGCTGATGTTCTTCAGAAGCTGTTTGATGGCGTGCGTGTGCTGCTCTCCGCTCACATTGATGTGCATGGTCAGGTCCTAACGAACAGGAAACATATTATTATATATAGATATATAAACTTAACACAAAAAGTAAGGCAATGTGTGTTTTGGTAGATGATAGCTGTTTGGCATTGGCAGGAGATGTGTCACATTTTTCATGGGCGCACCCCACATACTCAGATCTGCTGCTCATCCCACAAATGCTCGTTCCTCACAAATGTGGCGCCATTGGAAAGGTAAGAAAACAGGCTCTCCAACGGTATAAGATTTATTGCAAACAACAAAGAAATCATCTTCCAAACACAAATTGCCTTTAGTTTATTTTCAGACCTGTATCTCCTAATACGACATATTATTTGTATACAAGAACTAATACTGTATAACATTTGAGCAAATCATCTGGTTTTGAATATCAATATATCCAGAGTTTTGTCTAAACCGGGTAAAAACTTTAAAGTGATGCTAGAAAACATTATTTCTGTTCGTCACAAACTGTTTAATTCTTCCTAAAATAGGAGAATGGTGTCGAAACAGAGCGACAGACAGCTTTGTTTTTACAGAGCTCCGACGTCATGTTGTTGACGTCCGTGGTGCCATCTTGTTTACGGGCGTCATGTTCTCGTGAGAATTGTTATACATCTTATACAAGATCAGCGCCACAGTATCACAGAAAAAAACCCTGATATCTATTAATACTTATACACCACTGTTTGCATTGTGACATCCACATTTACATGTATTTATTAAACACTATTTTATTCCAAAATGAAGTCACAAACCTAGCTTCCCCTAAGATAAATAAAGTATTTGAACTAATATCTAATAATCATAACAAAGCTATACATCCTGTCTAACATAATATATTATAAAAGACCATCACATGTACCTTCATGGCTCTGAAGTCCTTCCTCATTTTGTCTGGGATTCCCGTCATGAAGGAAAGCTCCGGCACGAGCAGAATCTCTCCAGTGATGATTTGCTGCAATAAACATTTTAATACTAAAGTTATCTACACAGCAAGTTGCCTGTCCTCCGACATATTTGTTATTACATTTCCTTCTTTACCATTAAGAAATGATGAGCTAATTGCATGTCTTTTGACTGTTATTGCCATATTGGAGGAGTTTGTTATGTACAAAATATATTAAGGCGAGACACTACAGGTGAATAGAGTACTTTTGTTAACTTAAAGATATCAGCAAGACATTTCTCCAGTTAATTTCTTACATTAAGACAATTGTTTTTTGTATTACAGGTTTTCTGAAATAGCATGTTTAAATATGCAAATGAGCCATTATCTCATTAAATATGCGCACACTTTAACACATTTCAGGAACACAAATCTGAACATTGGATAAAGCCAGGTTCAAAATTCTTGTTTCATTTTGTAGTCATATTAGAATCTAAAGCGTTTACAGAAGGTGTTAGAGAATCATTTGCTTAGGTATTCAACCTTCGACACAGTTCATCGTTTTCTCCTCTCACCGTCTCCTTTCCCACGGCATAGGTCTACGGCCTTGGGTATTGCTGCTATCTCTCTTAAGGAGGAGCAGCTTGGGTGCATTGTTGATGTCAGCTTATCACCGAGCACAAGCTGACATGAGATCGTTTATTATTCAGGGACATCGAGAGCCCTTTCTTTTATCAGGGACGAAGGTTCCCTAGCGAACATTCTTCTCTATGGACGACAGCTCTAGTTAGATTCAGGGTCCATAATTGTTTAGTCTCGCTGATAAAGAATGTTGATTATTACACTGCAAACTAGTTAAAACCTCGAGCTGCAGAAAGAGTTCTTCAGAATTGGTTTGGCAACCGCTGTGTCAGCTCGTGACACACCACCTGTCTTGTGAATTCTCCGGCCGTAACTCCAAATAAACCGCCAGTGTTTGCCATCAAAGCTCCAGCTCTCCTCGTGCCTCTCTGAGTCCTGACTCCAATTGCTTCAGAAGTTTCCCCCACAGAAGGGATTTTGGATATCTCTTTTTATCACTCCATAAATCAGAAAATACTGTCAACAGCCCTAAAATATCAATTTTCGCCATGTTTTTAGGCATAACATGTTATATAATTCAGGCTATGAATGATATATGAACAAACCCTTCTTTAAAAACCTTCAGAATATTGATAGGAATATAACTGGAGGGTTTGGTGTAAGTGCTACTGAAGTGGAAATGTCCTATGTCTCAGAATAGGAGAAATAACTCATTTTGAGAAAACGACCTTTAAAGATTGCTGTGTGGCGCTACCTAAACCCTCCTGTTCTCTGGATCACAGAGAAAGCTAAATCTACAGACACAAACAGACAAACTATAGTAAAATAAACACCTAAATGTGTATTTTGTACGTTTTCATTCCAAAAGCCTGAAAGGAAACGTTTTTGCCTGCCGTGTCTCGCCTTAAGAGGAAATACCAAACAATATGTGTTAAGTAGGGATGGGTATCGTTTGAAATGTATCGATTCCGATTCTGCTTATCGATTCCGGTTCTTATCGATTCCCCGTTTCGATTCCAAAATTGTAAAATAAAAACGTCAAACGTTTAGATAACAAAAATATCTTTATTCTTTTAAGCTTTAACTGAAATTGTTACAAATAAAATATATACATGCAATACAAATGTATTGCACAATAGCTGTGCTTTATTTTAACTGAGCTATGCCTGTGGCGAGCTATTAACAGGCAT
This sequence comes from Gymnodraco acuticeps, assembly GCF_902827175.1. Classification (NCBI taxonomy): domain Eukaryota; kingdom Metazoa; phylum Chordata; class Actinopteri; order Perciformes; family Bathydraconidae; genus Gymnodraco; species Gymnodraco acuticeps. The sequence continues at coordinate 59,550 of NW_022990584.1, forward strand.
TACACTGTGCCTTGTCTTTTTTAGTGTAGTGGCGCCTCACTTCAGAGCATTTACCCATCTTTGGTGTTATGAAGTGACTGAGCTCGTGAACTGTCAACGGGGAGGGCGGGGGGAGCCTCGCTGCGGGGCAACTGTGGACCTCTGTCGCCTGTCAGCGCAACTTACATGATGCCGTTTAAAAAAATTGAGGGCGGTGCCGACCGTCAGCGAACGGAGCCGGCGACGACCGGCCGTTCTGTGATTCTCCAGAACACACAGATGGCCAGTCCGCCCTGTATTCTACCGGGTCACCGCGGCGCAGACGGACCCGCTGGAATACAGGGTCTACCGCGTTTAGGAACCGTTAAGCAGAACCGAAAAGGTGTATTTTGTACGGGTACCCGGTCTCCGGCATTTTCTTATCGGTTCCCAACCCTAGTGTTAAGTCTGCACACTATGGTTTGTAGGCCAGGATATCTGACCAGCTTCACAAAACTTCATTCAAAATTAAATGTTAACACATATTGAGCCTTTATAAATATTGTGATTCTGGTACAACTTAGAATCATCATAACCTATAGTATTCATTTCTACATGTATATAACAAGTATAGATAAAGTAGGTTGTTGAAGCAAAAACAGAGTGCTTCTCACATTGGATCAAATCTAAACAGCTGGATATGACAATCCTAATGAACCTAATTATGTTGTGTCTTTCTAGTCATTGCTATGAACTATTGTAGCCACAAGATGGCATTCTCATGCAAGAGTTCCTGTCAGCCGAGTGATCTCCTGTACAGAGAATCACTTTGTTTAGCAAAGGCTAAAGCATTTCCTAATGTTTAAATCACAAACCACCTCAGACATAATCAAAGCTTAACGATGTAACCCATGTAAAAACAACCGGCTATACATGCACATATTCACACTTTGATGAAGGTCATATTGTTGTCTTGCACTATTTTATTTCTATTCTGTTATTTCTTGAACTATTTGATTGGTTTTATTAGTTTGATGTGCTATATACACATTATGTTGCATTGTTGGAGGAGCCTAGGACTATAGTTTAATACGTGTTATCTACACTGTAGGCCCTGTGCACATGACAATAAAGCCTAGAATTGAATCTGACATGTTTACTAATACTTGTATTTTCCTTGTGTTCATTCTGTCCTGTATTTCTCTTATTCCATTGCTGCTTGAACACCTGACCTTCCTATGGGGATCAATACAAGCCCATCTAATCTTAACATATCACACAGACATGCAACTATACCCTCACTGGCCACTTTATTAGGTACACCTGTTCACCTGCTCGTTAAGGCAAATATCTAATCAGCCAATCACATGGCAGCAACTCAATGCATGGTGAAGACGACCTGGTGAAGAGCATCAGAACGGGGACGAAACGTGACTTAAGTTTAGGGCTGCACGATGTTGGGGAAAAATCTAATTGCGATTTTTCTGACAAATATTGCGATTCGATTTGCGATATTTGTTTTTAAGCGACTCAACGTAAGTTTATTGTAAAATGTGGCCATAACTCCGGCTAGGAAGGTTGCATCAACGTGCTCCCGTCTCTAGCACCCCCGCAGCCCGAGCGAAAGAACTAAACTTACATGAAACTTCCGTTGGCTTGCTTTAAAGTCAAGCTTCAGTTTAAGATTCACCCTGAAATAGAAACATGTGATGGAGCATCACTAACCTGACTCAGGTGGTTCACCAAACCATCTCATGCCCCGGCCACACGAGGACGAAAACGGTCGTTTATGTTACTGTTTAGTGTCATATAGACCGTTCGGCCACACGAGGACGACCGAATACGGCACTAAACGACTGCGTAAACGATAACGGGTCCCAAGGTGGATAGAACGGCATACGCAACGCTCTGGGGGGTCCAACGGCTCCGTGTGTACGCCCTATACGATCATTTTCTGATAATGATGAGGCAATAGCCCCGCCTCTCCCCACCTCTGCTGCTCACCCCCGCGTCAAAGTAAACTGCACACTGAATTCAGATTATTTATCTTTCTCTCGATATGGACATAAACGCGAGAGAAGTCTAATCTGACAGGACGGAGACACCTCTCAAACTACCTAAACTAGTTATAAATATGTTTATTTTTACTGTCGGCCGGGTCACTCATTACTGGATCAGCTGCTGCATGAGACAGACACTGGCGCTGTCCAAAGAGAGGGTGGAAAAAGAGAGGCTCCGTGTATTTTTATTATTATATTATAGAGTCGTTATTCATTTGTTTTAAAGCTCAATAAATAACAAAGAAGACCTTTGACCGGCACTTTTATAATTTTGTCGGAAGGTTTAAACTTTAATTCACGTTGACTGGCGAAAAACTCTGCCCGGTTCCCTCGGCCCCCACCGCGGAGAATAAACAGAAGGGCAACCATGACAACCATGCTTCTTCGCTGCTTTTGTGGAGGAAGTTACAGCGCCACGTGCAGGCTCCTGCATATGTACTGCAGCTTCTCCAGCGGTTGGAGCTAAACGGAGCTGTCTCGTGTGGGCAGACACTATCCGGATAGCTATCCGTGTGGACGGAAGCTTGTTTGCGATTGCGTTAATCCTATGCGTTTAGCCGTTTTCGTCCTCGTGTGGCCGGGGTCTAAAGCTCCATTGGAAGCCATTTGGAAAGGGCAGGCACTTTCAAAAGCACTTGGCAGGTGATTGGATCAATCTGTCTATCACCTTCTATCATGGGCCACTTCTGATTGGTTAACAATGGCTGGTACATGTGGAGCACAGCACTTCTGATTGGTGTGACTGACACACAAGAAGAAAAAAAAAAAATGGCTTTGCGATTTGATAATCGTATCATTTAAAATCGCGATTTCGATTTAAAATCGATTAATCGTTCAGCCCTACTTAAGTTACTTTGACCGTGACGTGGTTGTTGGTTTTTCAGGAAGTGCTGATCTACTGGGAATCTCTAGGGTTTACAGAGAAAGGTCAGAAAAAGGAGAAATATTTGGCTAAAAGTAAAGTGAAGCAAAAGAGAGTTTCTACCTTTCCTCCTGGCTTGGCCCTCTCCTTCGGGCGATGCATGAGCAGCGGTTGGTCCATCTCTTTAATTGTAATCCCGTAGTTCTTGCTGTAAAAAGCACAAGAAATTGCAATAAATACACATGTAAGTAACAGTTGAGGCTTCATCGCTGCTCTTAATTAAAGGTCCCCTATTATACTGTTTTTCATCAATATATCACAGGTCTCAGATATATACAGAGCCTGTCTCTGATTGGCTGAAACACCAAACAGATCATTGCAGCATTACCCATAATCCCCTCTGTTTCAGCCCTGTTTCCAAAGTGCTGATTCTCTGTCTGTTACTTTAGATGAAAAATAAGGAGCCCCTCCCCACGCCCCTCTGAGAGACATTTGGTTACAAAGAACTCAATGGTGCTCTAGAGGAGATTCAGGTGATAAGGGGGGGGGGGGGGGGGGGTGTTACCTTGGTGGTGATTGGCTAATGGTTACACAAGACAACACATCGTTATGACATCATAAAGTGACTAAAATCTGATCAGCTCATTTTCAGACAGGTTTTTATAGAAATGGATCAAAAAGAGAGAGAATCTTTGTTCCTGAAACTTTCAGAGTCTCTTTACACAGAGGGGACACATGTTGATGTAGAAGAGACATGAAGAAGAGGGGACACATGTTGATGTAGAAGAGACATGGAGAAGAGGGGACACATGTTGATGTAGAAGAGACATGAAGAAGAGGGGACACATGTTGATGTAGAAGAGACATGAAGAAGAGGGGACACATGTTGATGTAGAGGAGACATGAAGAAGAGGGGACACATGTTGATGTAGAAGAGACATGAAGAAGAGGGGACACATGTTGATGTAGAGGAGACATGAAGAAGAGGGGACACATGTTGATGTAGAAGAGACATGAAGAAGAGGGGACACATGTGATGTAGAAGAGACATGAAGAAGAGGGGACACATGTTGATGTAGAAGAGACATGGAGAAGAGGGGACACATGTTGATGTAGAAGAGACATGAAGAAGAGGGGACACATGTTGATGTAGAAGAGACATGAAGAAGAGGGGACACATGTTGATGTAGAAGAGACATGAAGAAGAGGGGACACATGTTGATGTAGAAGAGACATGAAGAAGAGGGGACACATGCTGATGTAGAAGAGACATGAAGAAGAGGGGACACATGTTGATGTAGAAGAGACATGAAGAAGAGGGGACACATGTTGATGTAGGAGAGACATGAAGAAGAGGGGACACATGTTGATGTAGAAGAGACATGAAGAAGAGGGGGACACATGTTGATGTAGAAGAGACATGAAGAAGAGGGGACACATGTTGATGTAAGAAGAGACATGAAGAAGAGGGGGACACATGTTGATGTAGAAGAGACATGAAGAAGAGGGGACACATGTTGATGTAGAAGAGACATGAAGAAGAGGGGACACATGCTGATGTAGAAGAGACATGAAGAAGAGGGGACACATGTTGATGTAGAAGAGACATGAAGAAGAGGGGACACATGTTGATGTAGGAGAGACATGAAGAAGAGGGGACACATGTTGATGTAGAAGAGACATGAAGAAGAGGGGACACATGTTGATGTAGAAGAGACATGGAGAAGAGGGGACACATGTTGATGTAGAAGAGACATGAAGAAGAGGGGACACATGTTGATGTAGAAGAGACATGAAGAAGAGGGGACACATGTTGATGTAGAAGAGACATGAAGAAGAGGGGACACATGTTGATGTACAAGAGACATGAAGAAGAGGGGACACATGTTGATGAAGAAGAGACATGAAGAAGAGGGGACACATGCTGATGTAGAAGAGACATGAAGAAGAGGGGACCCATGTTGATGGAGAAGAGACATGAAGAAGAGGGGACACATGTTGATGAAGAAGAGACATGGAGAAGAGGGGACACATGTTGATGTAGAAGAGACATGAAGAAGAGGGGACACATGTTGATGTAGAAGAGACATGAAGAAGAGGAGACACATGTTGATGAAGAAGAGACATGAAGAAGAGGGGACACATGTTGATGTAGAAGAGACATGAAGAAGAGGGGACACATGTTGATGTAGAAGAGACATGAAGAAGAGGGGACACATGTTGATGTAGAAGAGACATGAAGAAGAGGGGACCACATGTTTGATGTAGAAGAGACATGAAGAAGAGGGGACACATGTTGATGTAGAAGAGACATGAAGAAGAGGGGACACATGTTGATGTACAAGAGACATGAAGAAGAGGGGGACACATGTTGATGAAGAAGAGACATGAAGAAGAGGGGACACATGCTGATGTAGAAGAGACATGAAGAAGAGGGGACACATGTTGATGTAGAAGAGACATGAAGAAGAGGGGACACATGTTGATGTAGAAGAGACATGAAGAAGAGGGGACACATGTTGATGAAGAAGAGACATGAAGAAGAGGGGACACATGCTGATGTAGAAGAGACATGAAGAAGAGGGGACACATGTTGATGTAGAAGAGACATGAAGAAGAGGGGACACATGTTGATGTAGAAGAGACATGAAGAAGAGGGGACACACGTTGATGTAGAGGAGACATGAAGAAGAGGGGACACATGTTGATGTAGAAGAGACATGAAGAAGAGGGGACACACGTTGATGTAGAAGAGACATGGAGAAGTGGATTTTGCACAATAGGAGACCTTTAATGTATCCTAGGCTTGGGTTCCTGCTCAGTGTTCAGAGTGAAACTCACCTGTAGTATTCCACAAAGGTGGTTTGGGTGCCGTCCATCAAAGTGAACGTGTCTTTGGGCGACTTGTCCCACTCGATGCTGTCGATACGGTACGTGCGGTTGTTGTATCGCGTGATGACAATGTTTCCGATGAGCTCTTTGGTGCATTCGTCCTGGAAGTACTCCGTGCAGTCTTGGTACATTACGTTCCTGGAAGACATCCATTTTTACTTTAAATAGAAAAGCTACATAGTGTCTTTTGGCCTTTCCAGGAAAAGGGCAAACCTAGGACAAGGATGTTCTTTTTATAAATAATATATAGATGAAATAATCACTGCCCTCCAGCTCACCTTTCATTCCCACAGGAAGGGGTTATAGTGGTCGGGAGAATTGACTGTTTAATCTCGGAGGACAGATGCACTAACAAGGTCTTCTCTTAAAACCTGGTGTTCAAATATGTATGACTATACCACAGAATATGACATTTATATAGCTCTGCAAGGCCTGGTCATGGCACAATGTTTAAATTTGTATGAACATGTCTAGAGGACATACAAAAGTAAACATGATAAAAGATGTCCTCATATTTATTTTATAAAATGACAAGGCAAGTGTAGCATATCACCAACAAATGGAAATTGCTTCAAGCTTTTAGGCCAGCCTTTTAACCCTCGAACAAATTACGATATCTTCACTTCTAAAAGGGGAAAATTAATAATCTTTGTTCTCAAAGTAATGATAAACCTGTGAGTTGGATGTAGAAGAGTCAGAATAAATATAGAATTGTTTTTATTTTAAAGTAAATTCAGATTGAACATAGTAAACATTTTTAAATGATAGTGTCCGTCCAAAAAGAAAACATTAGTTATAGTGAAAACCACCCTTGAATGATGGGATGGTACTAAAAGCTTTAGGAATCCAAACTATAACTTATAATAAGTACCCTGTATCAAGATTGAGATTATTATAATTTGAGAGGAAATCTACATTTGAAACAACTCAAGGTCAGAACTACTCTGAGAAGTATGAGTTTAACAATCTGTGGGGTGATTGTATGGAATGGTTTGAGCAGGAGTTAAAGCATAATTCAGTTTAAAAGGATGCACAGAAACACTTTTTTGGAAAAATATGAGAATGAAGAAAGGTGATTGAAGATGAGAAATGATTGTGTACGTATACATGTAAATGTATGTAGGAATAACTTGCATAATGATTTAAAGGACAATCATGGATCAAGTAAGGGGTGGGAATTAATAAGCATTTGCTTCCTCCTGCTCCCTTTCGGACACATGATTTATTATTATTATTAATATGAAGACATTTTTAGTTTTTTGTTGAACATACAAATATTACCATGAATGTGGATAATTACTGTATTATAACAATACGGTATTCTGTTTTTCACATTTGTTATTTGTTAATCTGTTCGAAATAAAGACTGAAAATGAAATGAAACAAGTGACATTTGACCTTTTTAGAGAGATTTAGAAAAAAAACCCACCTTTGGGGTCATTTGGGTGGATTTGTCGTTTCTCTGGAACCCATTGGTCGATTTTGGTGATTGACATCTCTTTTTAACCGTCAGAGCCAATAGAATCGAAGGGGAAGTTCCACATACACACACACGTTACCATTGAGGAATGAGTGTGACGCGCACGCTGTCGAAAGCTATGTTACGCTCTGAAAACTGAAACCTGAAACCTAGGCTCAAACTAGTATCCTCCTCACAAATCCCTGCGTAAGCTCCAACTGGTCCAAAACGCAGCCGCCCGTATCATTACCAGAACTCCTTCCACTAATCATATCACTCCGGTTCTCCAACAACTCCATTGGCTCCCCGTTAAATACCGCATAGATTTTAAAGTGTTGCTCCTCACCTTCAAGGCCCTTCACTCTTGCACCTCCATATCTCTCTGAACTCCTTCACACCCTCCCTCTCGTGCCCTCCGATCCTCCTCTGCCTTCCAGCTCACTGTACCTTCTGCCCGCCTGACCACTATGGGGTCAAGAGCCTTCAGCCCCCCGTCTCTGGAACTCTCTCCCACAAGACATCCGCAATATGGACTCACTCTCGACCTTCAAATCCAGCCTGAAAACACACCTTTTTAAACTGGCGTATTCAATATCTTAATCATTTCTCTAAACTGATTGTTGTTTTTAAGTCTTGTATTACTGTGTGATCTTACTGGGTGTCCTTGAGAGCTTTGAAAGGCGCCCATAAATAAAATGCATTATTATTATTATTAAATATGAAGATGTATTATCAGTAGGGATGCACGATATTGGTTTTTTGAAACCGATACCGATAACTTCCTGCTTCTCAAGACCGATAATAAAAAAAAATGAACGCCACTAATTATTTTAACGCGATTAACGCATGTGTATTTTTTTTCCTCGGCCGCCCCGTAGTTTCAGAGCGCATCGAGTTTAAAATACCATCTAGCTGATGCTGACAGCCCGCTTGCTGCAGACCACACTTCCACGCTCACCGGCAGGCACCGACTGGCCATCTGGAGGACCGGGAGGGTGTGTGTATGTGTGGCCCGAGCGAGCGAGAGAGAGACCTTACGTGTATTGTTGTTGTTAGCATCTGGTGCTAGCTAACTGCGCTAACGGATATACGGAGCCGTTTAAATGAAAACAGAGGAGCGACATTTCGCCACAACTGCGCCGAGCACTTGACTTTATGCAGGAAGCCAGACAGTGGGACATTGTACGAGAAGTCAGCACACTCAGCACGGATAGTGCGCAACATGATTGCAGCGTCCAGGCAGCTCCGGTTCGAGCATATGCCTTGAGTTGCACATAGCTCCAATGCCCATACCACCGACGACATGTTCGTTTACTGTCCTGGCTTCACGGCCGCACACCATTTACGTCACAGCCAGGCATGAGTTAGGGAGCGCTGGATTTGTGAAGAACTCCCCTCTTCCTAAACCACTAATACCACAGTACTGGCAAAACGGGAGGAGCCGAGTGAAAAACAAGCGCCCCTCATCCCAATCCACCCAAAAAATATATTGTATATTATCGGGGCTATTAATACTGGTATCGGGTTTATCGGGATGACGTCATAATTCCTAATATCGGGCCGATAATTATCGTGCATCCCTAATTATCAGGAATAATTTCAAAGTGACACAGACACATTGGATTAACCTTCAGCAGTGTTTTTAATCGCTTTGATGCCATTGAACACGACTTTTGATCAGAACAACAGCTAAGGTAATCTGTGTTTCCTCCGTGAAGCTACGATGTCTGTTTTCGCTTCCCCTGTCGTTCTGATCGCTCAGTGATGATACTTATACGTCTGGAATCTGTGGAATCTCAGCTTGCTAATCGATATCTTGTTTGTGCAGATCTGATAAGTAATAAGGGTATTTTACCTTGAGTTCTGTGCTAACTGCAGCTTCATTTTTTATTTAGCTAAAAATGGTTCATATCGTCAGTTAGCTGAGTTGAGTGACACATTCATAGTTTATTAAATGTTAATCGTATAAATAAAGTGTCATAAGTTTGACATAAGAACATGAATGCATCTGTAAACTTGCCACTGTTTGAATGCTTTACATTTGTTTCATTACATTACATGTCACTTGTTAGATGCTTTTATCCAAAGCGACTTACATGTGCAAGTCATGAGCAAGCCTCAAGTCTTGACCTACAAGTATCAAGCAAGTCCCAAGTCACTGTGGTGAGAGTCAAGCAAGTCAAGTCAAGTCATACAAAAGTCTGATGAATAAGCCCAGTTTCCGCATTTAAATCAGTTCAAAGACAGTGGTTATGAAAATGGATTCAACCCACACTATGATCTTCATTATATACACAGTTAATCATTTGAAATCTAATTTAGACCGATGACAATCATATTAGATTCATATTAACCCTAGAACTGCAGACAATAAAGCTAGGACTCAAAAAGTCTGTTAAAAAAGGCAGAATTCCAGGTAAGAAAATCATATATGGCATTTGCCACATATTTAATTTAAATGTCTGTTAACACTAGAACCGCCAACAGCGTCAGCACCTACATACATATCACCCAATCACGTTTTTAGAAAAAACTAAACGTAATATCTCAATACAAAAACAAATGTTTAATTTTAAACAGTCAAGTCCTTTCAAGTCATCTGTCTCAAGCTTAAGTCAAGTCTCAAGTCATGAATACCAAGTCAAAGTCAAGTCTTTTATCAATGTTAGTCAAGCAAGTCTCAAGTCAAAAAATATGCGACTCGAGTCAAGTCATGTGACTCGAGTCCCCACCTCTGCTCAATACTGTGCACTTTGGGGTGAAGTGTCTCAGGGACACAACGACATGCTGACTGCAGTGGGGTTTGAACCTGTGCTCCCCTGATCCCAACACCAACGCACTAACCCACTACGCCTCCCCACACGTGTCCTATATTTCGTTTTCTGTATACAACTTCTTACACTACATTTTTCTCTACCCTGCTGATGTCCCTGCCTTCATATCGGTAGCTATTTCTTTACTCGTTTGCTTTATTATCATAAATACAATAATTCACTTATTACAGGGGTAACAACAAACGTACTTTATCTTAACCTGGTGTACTTATTTGTACTTTTACTTGCCTTTTATTTGATATGCAAGGCTACTCTTTTGCATTTAATCCGCACTGTACCTTTGCTGCTGTAAAGCCGTGCATTTCAAATATGTCTGATTCCTTTGATTTTAAGCTGTATAAACTCACATGACATTCAGCACCGAGTCATTCCTCAGGACTTTGTGCGACACGTCCACGTTCAGGTACATGCCTCCATCTGTGCGCTTGATAGCGGTTGAATAACCTGGCCACACTTGCAGCCTACACACACACACACACACACACACACACACACACACACACACACACACACACACACACACACACACACACACACACACACACACACACACACACACACACACACACACACACAGGATAATTAATGGACCTGATTTGAAATGGAGTATACGCTCTAATGTTCAAATACGTCTCCGTACTTACCGGTGTTTTCCAAGGACGACGGCGCTCTCTGGATCGTAATGATTTCGACCGACAAGCTTCAGCCCGACGATTTTCATTACCCTTGAAATACAAAGAGAAGGTGCCGAGTCATTTCCTGTCAGTGGACCATCCTGATAGAAACGTAATAGTAGCATTATGCATAAAAGGGACAAAGTTTGGCTTCGGTTATTCCATTAAAAGGGCTTTTAAGATAATATAAGAAGTACTTTATTGAGCCCAATTTGGGAAATGTTGCAATGCAGAAGCATAAAAGACAAGGCATTGCACATATGAATACAGGGTTCCTGCAGGTTTCACCAACTGAAATGTAAGACTTTTTAAGACCACTTTGAATAGAATTTAAGACCAATTTCACAGCAAGAAAGTATGAAGGAAAATTGCTATGAAAGAAGAAATACGTCCCATAATTGCTTACAAAGTAAATGTATTCACGTTCAACATAAGAACGATGACTGAACATAACAGCACATGTTGTTGCGGGATCTTACATTGGACACAATTGATGCTCCCGAAGCGTTGGCGAAAACAGAAGAGATGGGAGGCGTTTGGAATTGATTTTTTTATTTGGGTCTTGTGTTTCTCTGACTGACCGTGAGATTGTAAAGCCTTTACCCCCAATGTTCCGAGTTTAACCGCTTTCTTGGCAAAAGTTGCAGCGGGCTTCAAACACGATCCCCTCCCCTGGTTTCAACCAAGCACTAAATTCGATGTTTTCCAACCAAAAACGTACATATGTATTTGTAAGTAGATTCGAAGATGCCTGAGTTTCTGACTGCCGCTAGCTGAAGCTTGGTTGGTTGCTAGGTTACCAATTATAGATTGGAGCGACTGTCACAAAACTTATTTCCCCCCAGCATAAATACATAATTTTTATTCAGATTAAACCATTTAAACTTTGCATTTAATATATCCTATGTTTGGGTTTTGTCTGTTAACACAATATAAAAATACTAATTGTAGAACAAATCATTTTTTCCCGCCTCACTGATAAAAGATAACGAGTCTTCCTGGTTAAATAAATTGCCATTACCTTTTATGTCAACAGTGTTAATTGTATGGAGTTATAGCAAAGCAGAACACCACCGATCTGCCTATGAACACACATGTGCTTTACCTTGATCATTTTACATAATAATCCAAAGTGCTCATTCTCTGACAAAAACAGTGTAGGATTATTATTAAAATACCTCCTGAGCACCACATTGTAGAACGGGATGCATAGATCCGAGTTTGGTGGCAAAATCTTCGTCATCTGGACTCGTATATCTATTTCCTCGTTATCGGTTCGTCTCACACTCTTGAGATGAACCACCTGTAGGGCGTCGAACACGATGCAAGGAAGAAATCCAGTGTTATTGTCACAGATTTTGCACAGTGTAGTTTGATTTCAATACGTTTCGAATGACACCACCCCTTTCTACTTCTGACCTTAAAGAAGTAGAAAGGGGTGGTGACTGTAATCGGATTGAGAATGGGTTCCAGATTGCATCAATATCAGTGTTTGTTTTTAAAAAAAATGTTTCCATTGAAATGTATTTCCATAAGCAGGTTTTTCCAAAATTGTGATATTGCTTTTGTGTCGTCATTTCCAAATTCCAGATATATATATTGTTATATCAAAAACAAGTCTCTCCTGACTGAAATACGGTAGCTGTGATACTTACGTCTTGCATTTGAACAGGCAGGAAGAGAATGGATCCATCAAAAGCTATAACTTCTCCTGTGGTCTCGCGGTGATCTTTCATCATGGCGAAACGCATCCCCATTGATTCCACATTTGGACTGAAATATATAATTGAAAGCGCTCATCAATCCGAAAAAAAAGCACTTTTCATAATGAAAGTATCGACTGACAATGTGTTGATTCGGGGGATTTTATAACCAATATTGCTACCGTGTAATTCTAGCTTTAGTTAGTTTTAACTTCACACACATTTAAAGAAACATTTCCGAGAGCAGTGGTTTTCAAACCCCTGGTGGGTCGCGGAGGTACTGCAGGGGGGGTCGCAGGAAGATTTTTTTATTTTCTCCTTTTAGCTTTGTGAAGCACCTTGAGAGATGACGTTGTTTTTAAAGTGTGCTATATAAATCAAATGTATTATTATTATTCAATTGTAAACAAACACTGCAAATATCTCACTGGTCAGAGAGCTGTGGGCATAATGCTGCCTTTTGCAACATCCTACTTGTGTGAGAGGCTTTTTCTTGCTGCCATCAAAACCAAATACAGATCAAAGCTGAACATTGAGAATGAACTGAGAGGCCGTCTCAAAACAAGTCATCGATGAGCTCGTGTGGAATAGGAATGGTAAAGTGATGTGATCGTTTGCAACCTGCAGTAGAAATAATAGTTAATTAACATATTATCCTTAAAGAAATTTGAATTTAAAAATCTGCTACTCAGGGAAGAAGGCCTGCTAGTTTTAATTAGGCCACTTTAATTCACAGTATCTTACAAGCACTTTTGTTCAAGTGTAATCCATAATAAAATATAAATATAGTTGGATCTTTATATCTTCTTATTATCAGCAGAGAAAATGTAATGTTTTTACAACAATATACAATTAATCCTACCAATATAGAAGGGAACCGGGTTGGGGGGGGGGGGCCCGAAAATATTTCCAATACTATACGTTTTTTTACCTGTCTGGCTGGTCCTGCGACTTATACTCCGAAGCGACTTGAATTAGCGTATCAGCATTATGTGTCGCAGCTCATTGTGTGGATTATATTGTTTATTCAGCTCGTCAGTTAATAACAGTGTGCCATGTCTGTATTGTGTTTCATCAATTCATTAAACTTCAGTAAAGCTGACATTTGTGCCGGAGTTTCTCTGATCTCCGGCACACTGTTTAACTGGATGGATAGCTAGCTCGGTGATAGTGAGACCTTCACAGCGACAGGTGCGACTTGTAGTCCGGAAAATACGGTATATGGATACTTCCTAATTATAAAAAAGGGAAATGAATGACACATGTTGGTTTATGTGTGTGGCTTTCTGGTTTACTAAAAGTAGTATGAACCAAGACAAATAATGCAAAGGTTATGTTTTTCATTCAAACGTCTGAATAAGCCCACTCATTAAGTCCTTAAAACTGTACCTAAGTTGATGTGATTGTCACTGATTGTGTTTAATAGACATTTCATATCTATCTGAGTTACCTGACACAGTACTTACGTGAATGTCACATGGTACTGATACACGGCTTCGTTCTTGCAACGAATCATGATGTGGTTTGAGCCGATCGTTATTGCAGTTCCTTTTGTTCCAGCTTTATTAATAGCCTCCCTGAGCAGGAGACAAAACACATGTACAAAAATGTTTACGCAAAATGCAGTCAGACGTACTTATCGTTGTCCACCTGGATGTACTGTTGTCATTTGTGTAATTCCTATCGTTAATGTGTTGTGCATGGCTCTCAATGTATATTTTGCCTTCACATCTATTGCAATTTAGCCCTCTGTGGGACGAATAAAGGTATTCTGATTCTTGTGTGACTAGTAACCCTGACACAACAAGCCGATCTCAAAGATTAGCATTTCTAAAATCTCATGATTATGAGAATTGTGCTAAAAAACGTAGACAATACTGTGAAAGTGAAAATAACCGCAATACGTTTTTCAAATGATCTAACCTTAATGTATGTTAGTCAGTTAGCAACAACTAATCGACTTAATCGATTACCAAATTAGTTGCCAACTAATTCAGTCGTCGATTCGTTGGTGACGTCATCACGTGTGTTTTACGCGCCGTTAAGCTCCAACGTTATTGGTCTTTTATCGGTACTGTATGTATTATTGCTACAAAACATTATATCGCAGTCTTAGTGTCGCCAACTCGTTTCTAATATGCAAAGACAACAAATGCGTCTATGATGTATTTTCGATCAGACGAGATCTCTCTCCCGTCTGTGTGCGAGGGGGCGGGGCAGTTTACACACACGCAGCTGCTACATGCAGCGGAGCACACTGCGGAGATGGCGGAGAGAACGTTAAGGTTTTAACTGTACTACTACTTATATCGATACTGCTTATCGATCCGGTCCTTTTAACGATAGTATTAACGGTTCTTTTGACAAGAAATAAGGTAAACTAACTAAACAAATTGTGAACAAAACTAACATTGCTTTTTATTTAAATTAAATAAATAATATTTCACATCAAAAGAAACAACAATGTTTTAACAAATCGTATTAAATAATCTGATGACAGAACTGTAAACAGAATAGCTGACACTTTAACTAAATAAAGAGTAACTCTGTTACCTCCTTTATTTTTGGTTGGTAGACCTCGGTGAGCTGATCATTAACCCATGTTTGTATAATGTAGTTAACTCCGTGTGTTGCTGCTAGCATACATAACACCTGACGTGGAAACGTTACTCGTGGATGGGGCTACAGAGCTGCTAGAAAGACAGTGGAACCCGGTGCATTCCTCCGTCTGGATGTGGAGCACTTTTGATAAATGTTTAGACAAATTGCTCGTGTTACCGCCCTCACATGCTGAACTCTTATTGCACTTTTGGTAACGAGCATCGAGACGGGTAAAGTTTAACCACCTCGGAGCGCGTTCTCTCCGCCATCTCCGCAGTGTGTGTGTTGCTGCATGTAGCAGCTGCGTGTGTAAACTGCCCCGCCCCCTCGCAAGCAGGCGGGGGAGAGATCTCGCCTGGATTGGAAAGATCGAAAATACATTATAGACGCATTTTGTAGTCTTTTTGCATATTAGAAACCGACACTAAGACTGCGATATAATGTTTATGTAGCAATAATACATGACATATATTTTAAATGTCTCCTGTACCGATAAAAAAGAGCGATAACGTTGGAGCTTAACGGGGTGTAGAACACATGTGATGACGTCACCAACGAATCGACGACTGAATTAGTTGCCAACTCATTTGGTAATCGATTTTAATCGATTAAGTCGATTAGTTGTTGCACCCCTAGTTAATGATTAGAGGTAACTGAGTTATTTATTTAGTTAAAGTGTCAGCTATTCTGTTTACAGTCTGTCATCACATTATTTAACACGATTTGTTAAAACATTGTTGTTTCTTTTGATGTGAAATATTATTTATTTAATTTAAATAAAAAGCAATGTTAATCTTGTTCAAAATGGGTTTAGTTAATTTAATAATGTATTTTTGAATCAAGTATTCATCTTTATTGTCTTCTTTGTTAGTTTCCACATGCCTAAAACAACCTCAAGCTACATCTAAAAGTTGAGCTAAATAAGAGCGTTGGGCAGAATAGTCCGAATAGTCGATTAATCGTTTCATTCATGGATTATCAAATTAGTCGTTTGTTTCAGCCCTAATGTTAGTGCCTCTCATGTGTAAAATGTTGCACTTCAACACACCACAAACACCGAGCTAAAGGCCTTGTAGAGAGCCAAACTGTATGCATTCTTTAAATAATCTAAATATTGTTTTATTTGAATCGTTTATTTGGCGGGGACACTGCATTGGAATGGACACTTAAAACGTGTTTAAAATGTGTCGAGCGTTAATATGCCTGATTTAGCTTTGAGCTACTTTCCATCCGCAGTCCCTCACATAAAACATTTAAGAAAATGACATTTATAAACAAATGCATGATATGCAGAAAGTGAAAAAGAGCAGCATATACAAGCATTAACCACATGGTAGTACAAAATAGCAGCAAGGACATATAAAGTGCAAGAGAAGATACAAGAGCTGAGATGATGCCCCTGTGTTAAAGTGCATTTAGCGGTGATCGCACATCTGTTTGTTTCCCAACCATTCTTTGAGTTGACCTTTGAAGCTCTTGCGTGTGGGACAATCCCGTATCTCAGTTGGGAGGCTGTTCCACAACGAGCTGCCTTTAATGGAGGACACTTTGTCCAAAAGTGTTCCGTCTGCGGTGGACTTCACAGTCTCCTCTGGTTTCTGACCCAGTGCAGCGCCCAGTGTGTTTTCTGTGGATGAATTCCCCTAAGGGGGGGGGGCAGTCCCTATTGGTGAAGTAGTATTGTTTTCTGAATGGAGATTGGCTAAGCTAACGTTATATATGCTCCGACCGTCCACACTCACAACAACGGCCTACAGACATAAATAAACCAGCGACTGTATTCTCCATGACACAGACAGTCTGTGGTTTGTACTTGTTTCACTTTTGTCTAGTTTCTGAACAGATATGAGGAGCTGTGAGCTCTGAGTGCTAACAGCTAACAGCTAACAGCTAACAGCTAACAGCTAATGTTGGTTTTGTGGTTCGCATTGAAGATGACGTCACGGCTCCGCCTACACTGCGTTACTATAGTTACTGCCCCAGTAGTGTTGCCACGATACCAACATTTTGGTTTCGATACCGATACCAAGTCAAGAATTGCGATTCCGATTCTTTTTCGATACTTTTCTTAAAAAAAGGGAAACAGTCTTAAATGTAATTATTGTGCTTTATTTCACACCAGAACCAGAACCATAACACACACTTTTAAACAATGAGAACAATAAACAAAATAAATGACAAGAATTCGTATTAAATAAAATTCAGCATCATCTCAAACAACTTTTTTGTTTTAGAAAATATAATTTTTTTTATATTTTATTAACATGTAATAGTACAGTAATATAAATAATGATTGACAAAATGTATATTGCAGATGTTAGCCACATTGGTAAGTTAGCTAAAAAGATAGCCATATTAGACAGTTATCATTGCCATTAATTGCCTCGTTTGTCACAAAATAAATTACACTGGTTTGACTTAGATTTGAGGGCATGGGCTTGAGCATGATGTAATTATGTTATCTATCACATTCGCTAACCTGTCTGGATTCCGGTCGGCGAGGTGCTTAGCCAAGTTTGAATTGGCTCCCTTGGTTTGCAGGGATCTAAAACATGTCTTACAGACAGGCCTCGTGGTGTCCGTAGGCTTGCCCTCACTGTCAGAGATATAGCTCAAATACTTCCAAATTTCGCTTCTGGCGTCTTTTTTGTCAACAAGCCGAGGCGCAGCGGCAGTTGCACTCCCACTTGCAGCCATGCTTCTCGTTTTCTCACATGCTCTAGCAGCTAGCGCGTGGCCGCGTGCACGAGAGAGGGGAGGGACTTAGAGCGTGCTTGAGAGGGGCGGGACTGCAGGCACGGCTGCAGTGCAGGGAGTGGAAGCAGAGCGCTGAACACACACGGCTCTTTATTAAAACGGCGCTTTCTCACCGGAGTACTTTTCCCCGTCATTCTTAAAGTACCGATACGAATGAAACGGAGGAATCGTACCGTTTGTAACGGCAGGGTATCGCGGTACCTTTCAAGTATCGGTACACCGTGCAACACTATGCCCCAGTACTAAACTGTAATGGAAACGCAGCATAAAGTGAGCCTGGCCTACCAAGGCCTAACTATACCGTACTAAGCCGAGCGAGGCCCTGCAGTGGGAATGCGCCATTAGTGAGCCGAGCCAAATGATCCGGAATTCCCATCACTAATACGTAAAGAGATAGGTCACGTGACACGACGTGACGTCACACCCCCCCCCAGCTCTCGGGGTGGACGCCCTCTCAGCCCTGGTCTGGTGGAAACTGAATGATAACCAACAATATACTTGTGATATGCAAGGTGTGAAGAGGTGACTACAAGTGAAAGATGAATACTCACTGGACTGCCTCCATTTTCATCTCCTTTGCTGGTGAAACAGAAGAAAACTCCACCTTTGCTGGAGCCAGCTCCTCTCGAGTAATGGGCATCGGGGGTACGGTTCCTTCACAAAACAATAACATTTTAGGTTCATTTCTTACTTTTTCAGGAGTTCTACAGAAGTAACGTTTAACTTACATGCACTATTTCTGTTTAATGTGTTTTATTGCGAAGAACCGGAAGTGTCGTGGCTTCCTTCCTTGTTTTTCTATCAAGCCTTAAACAGACGTGCTTTAACTCGTTTCCTTTCCTTTATATTACTTACAGTTGGAAGAGTTGCTTGGCCTCCGATGGTTTGGATGATGTTATGCGATGTGTTGGCTCAAAATATAATAAACTTTTACATATGCAACAAAGAAAATAGTATTCAAAACAAATTGGCAAAACTCAAATAAAATAACAGCTTAGGTATTCTTTCAGTCTTGATAAGGCTTATATAACTTACTAACTTAAAGGGTAATTGAACTATTAAAAACTTTAACTTTTATAGGGTGTTGACTACAGACGTCACAATTAGGTGGCCTTTCTTATAAAAACTAAATACTGGCTCTAACAGGAAGTGTAACCGGATGTTGTGAAGTGTTACGTTGGAGCAGGGTCTATGCAGGAATCCTGAAGTCAGACCTTTTGAGACCTTGTTTAAGACCCTTTCCATACATTTGAAGACGTCATCTCCACTTTGAGTTTTAACCGGTTACCTTGGCGACACACTTCACCTCACATTGACTATATACAGTATTGATTGTCCTTCCTCCTTATTTTCCAACCATTTGGACGCAGACTTGCATTTCCCCATAACGATGTTGCTTAACAACCGGCGTAAACGGACCTTCACGCTATCAAGCAGTGAGTGTGCGATGTCCTGTTCAGATGACGTCAAGTCCAACGGGATGCCATCAATAAACTACACAGAATCACACTACACACCTACGCAATGATTACATTCAGGCAGACTGTAGAATACAACCTCTCTGGACCATTTATGTACTTATTGAAAACAAGCTACAAAATGTAATACCTTGGAAAATGCACTTGTTAAGACCCTGTGGAGTTAGGTGTTGTATGTGTTATCCGAAGATGGCGGTGTGCTGAAATAACGTGTGGTGCTAAGACCAAAGTGTGTCTTATTATCGAGTGACGGTAGCATTGTATCTTTCCCTACCTGTGGGGGAAGTCTGAAGGTGTGGGGCAGCTGTTTGTGGACCTGGCTCAACTCGACCTGGAGAAACAGGAGGGAGAGCTCGTCCTCTTCCGGATCCGGGGAAAGGCATCGCCCCTCTTCCAAGCCCCATCATCGTCTGAGGGGCCGAACCTCGAAAAACCTCTTGGAAACTGAAAGAGATCATATAAACAATAATGTTGCTGCTGTGTTAGAACAGGTTTACCGTGCTCAATGAAATGTGTATTTATTTAACCCTTATACATCTGTTCAGAGTTTAGCTCATGTCATTTTTGTTATTTCTATACTAACCATTACTACATGTTTCATTTATATTGTTATTATCCCATGTATCTCTGTTTCTGTCTTGTTCTGTTGTAGCACCTGAATTTCCATACAGGGATACATTCATTTCCATCTGATCTTATATTGATACTGTCGACAGCAATATGCTAATAATAAATAATAGGGTTGCAAAATTCCGGGAATTTTCAAAGACGGAAACTTTCCATGGGAATAAACTGGGAATTTTCTAAATGGAAGCTTGGCTCTTCGTAGGGAACTTAAATATAATTGGGGAAAGTATATTTTAGCATAATCTTGACTAAAACAAACAGATGCCATTCAAGTACACTTGAATATCCATGCCATAGCACACTGCTCACTGCATGGCTATTGAGACCACACCCCCTACAGGCACTGAGCATTCCTCCATCACATGCACACATGATTTCTAGAAGTAATATTTAACTCCACATGTTTTTGTTCTTCTATGAAACAAATGATTGTTCAATAAAATAATTAAAACTTGTTCTGTTCTACCTACATACATACATCTGTTGAAATGTCGTGTTTTTTTAAATGGTATCTTTTTGCATGGATGTTTTCTTATGACAAAACTAAATGTTTATATTTATGCTTGGATACGATTCGATTCGATTACCCTCAATTCCCAGTTAGTTCCCATAATTCCCTGGAAATGTACCGGAAATGTTCCGCCCCTATGCAACCCTAAATAATAATAATAATACTACATGTTATTTATATAGCGCTTTTCCTGCTGCTCAAAGTGCTTTACAAGTAAGTAAAGAAAAACAACAACAACGTTCAGTGGATGTTAGATAATACTCTGTCTCCTGTTTTGCCTACCTGCTGCCTCGGACCGTCACCTCTTTCAGTTGGCCTTCTGGTTTGCTGATGGCACCGACTGGTTGCAGCTCACCCAAATCTCCAGCTGCTCCTCTTCCTGCATCAACAAGTGACAACTCAGTACACACAATACTTTATCTGTTTTATTGTGTTGCACCGTTGGAGGAGCCTGTGACCTAAGATTTTCATTGACATATTTACACTGTAGCTTTGCACACATGACAATAAAAGCCTTGAATCTTGAGTAAAAGATATACATATACGAGAGCACATGATAACAAAGGTATCCCAACTGTAGCTGTGAACATGACAGGATGTGTGATTACCTAGAAGAGCATCAGGACTGTTTGAGGCATATGATAGCTATGTGATTAACATGATGATTCAGCCTCTATGGAGAGAGACATCAAGCATGCTCATTTCTGACGTGGAGCTAATCTGAAGTAAACATTGAATACTGCTTTCTATTCCTCCATCTTGTGACTGTGTAACTCCCTCTCTTGGATATCAGCATGTGAAGGACACTGTTCAGGAACTAGTTGATGCTCTGTATGTGATGACTACTTCCATTCTGGAGAGGATCACAAATACATGGATCCTGATGTTGAAGCTCAAGCCGGGGACCAGTGAGACTTTCCTAACATATGACTAAGTATATTGTACTTTATGAAATACAGATGTGAAATGTGTGACCTTTTCTAAATCAAATATCAATAAAATGCAAGCGTTTTTTAATACAGACCCAGTGCTGGTGCTCCTCTCCCCCAGGAGGCCATGGAGGGGTCGATGCCCATTCCTCTAAACATTGAGACCAGTGTTGATCCTGGACCGAGTGAAGGTGCGTCAACCTGCAAGAAGATACGTAAAGTAGCAGCTTTTACGGTAAGGGCATACGAGTTGACATTACATTTAATCAGGGATGGGAATGATTAATCGAATATTCTAAATGATTCAGGTATTCGAATATTAATATTTGAAAAAAATTAATTGGAGGGGTGCCTAAGTTGATTACATATTATCAAATGGATTAATTAAATGTATACGACAGTGCCATTTTAAATATCTTTGGTTTCTATATTTATTTGAAAATGTATTTATTATTAAAAACTTGAACTTTTATTCAATAAGCTCCTTAGATAACTTTTGAATGTGTTAGTTTCATTCTGTTCTCCTCATAGCACTGTGAAGCATCTTGAGATGACGTTGTTTTTAAAGTGTGCTAGATCAATGAAATGTATTATTATTATTAAAAAGCACAACAATCAATATATACAAAATAACAGTCACTTTGCGCACACACAACATTTTCTAACCTCTTTTGTTGTCGGAGTGGGGTCTTTCGTCGTGGGAGGTTGTTGTTGCGGCTCCACAGGAGGAAGGATTGCACCTCTTGCAACCCCAACTTTTGGCTCAGCGGCCAGGAAGAGCAGACCTCTGGCTCGGCCGAACACTGGATCAGCAGCGGGTAGAGCTAATCCTCGTCCGAGAGTAATGCTGGGAGTGGGGAAACCTCTGGCTCTTCCTACACTGAACCCTTCTGTAGAGAGCAGCAGTCCTCTACTTCGTCCCATAGCCGGCTCCTGAGGCTGCAGTCCTCCTCCGCGCCCCATCCAGGGGACATCTGGGGGCGTCTTTGGGTCCATATCTCCACTTCTATTAAAACCCATGAACACAACAAGGGTTCAGAATCAGACTCAGATTATCTCTATAGTCCCACAGAGGGGAAATGTACATTGTTACAGCCGTAAAGAGCCAAAGACAGCTTAATGTGAACTAAGCATGCATTCAAAAATATATTAAAGATACAAAAAAATAATAAAAAAAGTTACACAATTTACAAAAAACACATCCTGTAACTAGGGCTGTACCCGAATATCCGAATATTCGTTCGTTGGAGTACTATTCGGGTTTCAATTTCGTTATTCGGATATTCGTTTTGTCCCATTTTTTTTTCAAATTGAATTGATTGAAATCTCCAATCTCAACGTAAGAGCTTGTTCGGGGGGGGGCTAACACTTAGCCATAAAGGTTATCGTTTACTTTCTCCGTCTTTATATGTAGATATTACTTTTCTCCGTTAATCTCCATCACGTTGTTTCCATAGCAACAACAACTTCCTGTCAGCAGCGCTAACTCTCCTTCAAAATAAAAGCATGTCCATAAATAGGAAGCCAAATTACACTTAAGACAAATACAACTGCAACTAAAGTAACAAACACAATGAGATATCCTTTTCAATTTCAAACACAAATTGGGTTAATAACTATAAAACAACAATACTGTAGAATAACAAAATAAATAGGGATGCACCGAATATTCGGCCACCGAATTATCGGCCGAAAATTGTTAAAAAGGCCCTTTCGGCCAAAAGGGTTTTAACACCGAAAAAATATCACCGAATGTCAGAACAGGCTTACGTTGGTAACCTAACGTGTTGTTGTGATGACGTAATAAAGACGCGGCGACCATGCTCGCGGCTGGCTCACAGGGGGGGGGGGGGACATTGACCGTTGTCATCGAGATTGCCCTGAGCCTTTAACAAATCGTATTAAATAATCTGATGACAGACTGTAAACAGAATAGCTGAAACTTTAACAAACTAAATAACTCAGTTTCCTCTAATCATTAACCCATGTTTGTATCATGTAGTTAACTCCGTGTGTTGCTGCTAGCATACATAACACCTGACGTGGAAACGTTACTCGTGATGGGGCTACAGAGCTGCTAGAAAGACGGTCGAACCCGGTGCATTCCTCCGTCTGCATGCGGTGCACTTTTGCTAAATGTTTAGACCAATTGCTCGTGCTTACATGCTAAACTCTTATTGCACTTATGGTAACAAGTATTCTCCACATCGAGACGGGTAAAGTTTAACCACACCTCGGAGCGCGTTCTCTCCGCCATCTCCGCAGTGTGCTCCGCTGCATGTAGCAGCTGCGTGTGTGTAAACTGCCCCGCCCCCTCGCACACAGACGGGGAGAGAGATCTCGTCTGATCGAAAATACATCATCGACGCATTTGTTGTCTTTGCATATTAGAAACGAGTTGGCGACACTAAGACTGCGATATCATGTTTTTTAGCAATAATACATGACATATATAAATGTACTGTATGCATTCAAAAGTGCTGAATAAATGTTTTATGGACCCATAATAGTGATTATTATTTAAGTTAAGTTTTGCCATAATCATGTCTATTTCCATAATCAGGTAGCTGAACAACATTGGTAACAAATGTATACATTATATATATATATATTTCTATTCATCATTTTCGGCCTTTCGGCATTCGGTTTTCGGCCAACTGTTTCTTATTTTCGGTTTCGGCCAAGAATTTCCCATTCGGTGCACCCCTAAAAATAAATGCCGTGAATACACCAAAATACACGTTCGCTGCTGATTACTACGCCCCCCCTCTTATTGTGTGTACATATATACAGAGTCCTGCATTTATTTGTAACATTCTCTGCAACATTTAGCTTATTGTATGTTTCTTTAGTATACATCATTTACTTAATCTGCATTATTTACACATTGGATAATATTGCACTGTTTTATTCTACTCTGTTTCTTCTTGTACTATTTTATTGTTTTTAAATTAGTGTTATTGTCATATTTTATGTTGCATTGTTGGACTTAATATTTTCATTGTTATATATACACACTGTCGCTACTGTGCATGACAATAAAGCTTTTGAATCCTGAAGGTGCTAATAATGTACTTAATTAAATATACTAAAACGTGTACCTCCCTGGTTATGAGACATTATAAATTACAAAACTATCAAAGAATTCAGTTGAAGAGGGATGTAACTAACAATGAAGCGTTTGCTCTATCCATTTTAGGAAATGTAAAAAAATGCCTATGGCAGTATCTTTAACTCCAAGGTGAAAACGTAAAATGTCTTGTTTTGTACGAAACCAAAAAGTATAAAACTAGCTGCACCTTTACCAGCTTTGAGAACACTTTAATAATTATAAAACATATCATATATATTATTCTGAAATGGACCAATCTGCACAATTACTATTTTTACTTTAAGTATATTTTGATGAGAATACTTTTTAACTTTTAATTGAATAACATTTTGAAGGTAGGACTTTTACTGTAACAGAGTATTCCTACACTCTGGTACTTCTACTTTTACTCAAGCACAAGATCTGAGTACTTCTACTTTTACTCAAGATCTGAGTACTTCTACTTTTACTCAAGATCTGAGTACTTCTACTTTTACTCAAGTACAAGATCTGAGTACTTCTACTTTTACTCAAGTACAAGATCTGAGTCCTTCTACTTTTACTCAAGTACAAGATCTGAGTACTTCTACTTTTACTCAAGTACAAGATCTGAGTACTTCTACTTTTGATCTAAGTACTTCTACTTTTACTCAAGTACAAGATCTGAGTACTTCTACTTTTACTCAAGTACAATATCTGAGTACTTCTACTTTTGCTCAAGATCTGAGTAATTCTACTTTTACTCAAGCACAAGATCTGAGTACTTCTACTTTTACTCAAGTACAAGATCTGAGTACTTCTACTTTTACTCAAGATCTGAGTACTTCTACTTTTACTCAAGTACAAGATCTGAGTACTTCTACTTTTACTCAAGTACAAGATCTGAGTACTTCTACTTTTACTCAAGTACAATATCTGAGTACTTGATTGATTGATTGATTGAAAAGTTTATTAACAGCTTGTATATTGGGTACAGTACAGTACAGTACAGCTCAAAACATACAATTGTTAAGGGGATGCAGACCAGAGAAAGACTTTCGTCTTGTTTACATCAGGGTCCCCCATTTCCAATTCATCATATCATTTAAGACATATAAGACATATTTGACATATAAGACATATTTACATACAGATGGCTTATTTACAATTTACATACAGGTGGTTTTTTACATACAGATTGCTTATTTACAATTTTCATTTTAGATTTCGTTCTAATACATCCTAACCGGACATTTAAGACATACCAAGTCTACAGATATACAGTTAGTAACAGAGTCTAAAATGCGAGTATATACATAGATGGGGGGGGGGAAGCTGTCCATTGAACGACAGGTTGAGATTTGTACCATTACCAGGGCCAGTTTTGCAATGCTCTCCCTCGAAGGTGCTCTTTAAGAGAGGTTTTGAAGGTAAGTATAGTTTTACTTTCCTTTACAGTTGTGGGAAGAGCGTTCCACCTTGATGTGGCATAATTGCGAAACGTATATTCCCCCTTTTTTGTGCCAAATCTGGGTTTCACATGATTTGTGGAGCTCCCTCTGGTGTTATGATCATGGTATTCCTTGACCTTTGGGAAGAATTCCTACTTTTACTCAAGTACAAGATCTGAATACTTCTACTTGTACTCAAGTACAAGATCTGAGTACTTCTACTTTTACTCAATTACAAGATCTGAGACTTCTTCCACCTCTGGTCAGAAAATAAAAAACGTGGGTAACACCGCATGGCAAATTAGCTACCGTTAGATTCCGTTAAGAAGTAATTGTAAAATTATATCACTTATAGAGTTGTCTTGACTTTAAAATATAACAGTAGACTTATTAAGTAATAAAATAAATGTATACAAATATAATTTGTATTCCCAATGTATTTAATAGTGATATTTTATTGTTTTAATTCTTGGGAAATATGTTTTTAATGATGTTAGCTACAGGTACTTTCCGTTTAGAATTAGCAGTGAAATTGCATCACTTATCGAGATGTCTTGACTACCAAATTGAATTCTAAAAAATATATATGTTTCACGGAAATGTGATATGAAAAGAGATATCTACATTTTGAACATGTTTACGAATAATTAAAACTATATGGCACTGTTGAAACCATTAGGAATAAAAAGGCTCAAACTAATACAAATATTATATATCAGCTAATGCTAATTTAGCCCCTTAGCTAGCGAGATTAAGCGATATACCAGTCATTTTAATTTCACATTCATTACCAAAGTCAGGTAATATAGCAGTCGGGCACCAACGTTAGATATACACAATGTCTCCGTTAGCCGAAATTAACATTAGCCAACGTTATACAAACGCAATGTCGGCGTTAGCATAGCACCACGGTTAGCTACATGTATTAGAAGCTAACGTTAGCTTACATTAACATTAGCATGATTAGCTAACAGAAACACGTGTTGGAAGTAAATCACGTATTTTACGATGCAAACCGCTGCAAATAAAACACCACAACAATGCATACAGGCAAACAATGTGCAGTTATATTAATGTTACTGCATGAGAACTATCATAATAGACGTTTATAACTTAATAGACGTTTATAACTCTCACCTGGCACAAGGTCTCAAGTCTGTTCTTTATTAATCCACCTGTTAGATTCAACTGGTCGATAGATGGGTTTGTCCCTCCCAAAAATGTACATGATTGGATGATCAGTAGTAACTCCCCCCAAGGCATTGGTTCAATTAACTGTCAAGCTTTTAATTCATGTACACTGGGAAAGTAGAGCTGTGTTGCCCTCTGGTGGTTACCAGCTGCCATCTCAGGAGTACAGGCACAGTGAAAACAGCATTTATTTATTCATGTTTATTAATTTATTTACCCAGGACAGTGCACATTAATCAATATTAGGGTAAAATATTAGTTTCAAGTTTCACGGCTTTTATGGTTATGTCGTGTGCAGAGCCCTAGAGAGATAATATAAGAGATTATCTCTCTAGGGCTGTGGTCGTGTGCATAGCTACAGTGTAGTTATGACAATGATAATCTGAGGTCACAGGCTCGTCCAACAGTGAAACACAATGAAACAGATAAAATAGTACAAGTAAATAAAATAAAAATATAATAGAAACAGAATATAATATAAACTGTGCAGAGTAGTATACAGTAATTGGAATATTGATATATGAGTTGCAAACAGATGAATATTATGTATGTTCTTTCAAAAGTTCAGGTGTTTAAAATTCAAACTGTTTGGTATATTGTGTATTCTAACGTATTAATGTGTATTATATTCTTGCAGGTCCATGAGAAAGCATGAAAAGCCTGACGATCTCAGAGTAGGGAGGGAAATAATAAATACATTAGCTAAACCCAAACTTAGCTTTCATCAAAGATTCTTAATGAGAGGTTGAAAACCGTCTCTGCTTTCATGGAAACCCCAGAAACGGGTTGTGACGGCTGTTCTTTACTGAATGGTTAGTATAATCCATGTAGGGTCCAATTATTTGTATTGGCCAGTGTTAGGTAAGTGCTGGTTTTGTACCCTACATCTATGTTAAGCTGTTCAACGTTCTACTAACACTATTTTATGTAGTTATAATATAAGATAATACATTGAGAGAGCTGAGACAGGCTATACAAGCGTATCTGTTTGAATGTCCTTAAATTACAGTATTCCAAACAGCAGAACTTCTGTGTATGTGATGTGACTGACAACCTGACATGGTTTAGCCTTTTCCCACACCTACTACTACTGATCAGCCTGCTCTCAGCTTTCTCATTTGTCTGTGTTGTATTGAAGAAGTGTCCTAAATGTAAAATGTCTGACATTTTGTTTTAATGTGTAGATTGTCTTTGAGAACTGCTCACCTGTGGAGATTGCAGTGGCAAAGTGTTCCTGTGTAGCTGGAACAGCACTCTACAACCACAATGTTGCACTGCTGTTCCAGACTGCACACACACCCACACTCAACCTGGCTGCTGTCCCCCCTGTCCTCAGCTGCACTGAAACAGAGCAGCGATGGCACAAGCCAAGAACCATGGTAAGTACAGTATGTGTTCACAACCAATCCACGGTTTAATGAGTATTTCCTTTGTGCCAAGAGCTGATTTAGTATGTTGCATCAACGACCTTTTCAATTAATTTGACAATTATTTTGTGTAATTAATAGGGTGTGAAACCAGGCAGAGTGAGTGACATGGTGTTCACTTCCACTAAGCCAAAGCAGTTTACAGTTGCTGACGGTGTAAGGTAATATCTACCTAAGTAATTGTATGTAGCCTGCTACAACTTTGTGATTGTTGTCTGAGTGTAACATTGTTCTTAAAGTCCTAATTATCATATAAACATGTTCAAAGGAGTACACGTTACAAGGCCGTGCGGGGGGAGCTGCCAGACCCAGATGTCCTCAAAGTCAGCGAGGCATACAAGGACTTCTCAGCAGACATCGCACCACGAAAAACTAATGGCTCACTACTCAACTCAACGACTAACACTCTTTCAGAGGATATGTTGGAAATGCACACATTATATATATATTTCTGGATATTGTACATCTGTTCATCTGTTATATAAACTAGAATTACTTAAATATGCAGACTAATTGAAATGTTTAAATATGTATTTTTCCCCCCGATATAACATCAACCTATGTTTTTTAAAATTGTATTAAATTAATCTGTAAAATGTTATTATATTGTGGATTTATTAAATTATGTATTTTCCTTTGTTATTTATGTGTGCGTTTGTTTTGAGGATATAATTCATTAGTACCTAAACATAGTATGGTATAACTGCTTTTTGTAATGAAATACACAATTGGTTTGGGAGCAAGACATCTTTTAATCGTTGTTGCCCAGGCTTGCCGAAATGAATGGAAATGTATCTCCCGATTATAACATTGTGTAACTTGCTGCTGTTAAATACCGTCAAACTATGTGCAATATATACTTTATATACATATGCCATCTTTAATAACTGTAATATATACCGGGCTGCTAAATCCTAAGAACTGCAGCTACATGATTTGATTTGTAGATTTGATTTGTAATAAAAAAAATAAAATAAAAAGTTACATAATTTTTAAAAATACAGATAAAAAATCTGTATTTTTAAAAATTATGTAACTTTATTTTTTTTATTTTTTAACATATTGTTTATATTATAACTTAGTACTTTTTTAGCATATTGTTTATTATATTATAACTTAGTACTTTTTTAACGCATGTAAGATATTCAACACTAAGTGGCTCTTTCCTGCTGTAACGCTGCAAATGTCTCCTCTGTGGGACTAAAGGTATTCTGATTCTGATAACGGGACGAATTTGTCCAAAGGGGCACACAGCAATGTAGTGCCGACTTTCTTACACGCTGGAAGGCCAATCGCTTTTCTTTACCCCGAAATCCGCTCATTCTTGCTCTCGGTGTGTCATAACAAACTGTCAAGCTGTCAAAACTCTACTCAAACCGGAAGTACTCGGCCTCACACCCAGCCGCCGGAAGTTGATAGACGCCATCTTGTTTACAGAGCCAGCAGCAGCGTGTTATGAAGGCATTACATGGTAAAAAATAAATACAAACACATATATACATATCAAAACTAGAAAGATATATCTATATAGTATACTAATAGCTCGCCCTGATGCTCACTCTCCCTGAAGGTAGATTTTTGTTTGAAACTGTGGGGAATTGGATATCATTCATGTTATCCAAAACACGTAATAGTACATCATTAAAACGCTTTACACTGTATCAAGACTGTCAAGTTGTCAAAGTTAGCCAGTAACTACAGCTTTGTTTGTCACTTATCTTCATAATTGTCTTGAACCTCTTTTGCTCCTTGGGGCTGAGCCTGCCGCTTGTACCAGCCGATGTACATAACTGATGTTAACCTTCGGTAGGTCTTGGAGACATCGAGTGTAAAATAGTGCCTATAATATGATATATCTATACGCCAGGGGTATTCAACTAAAATTCAACGAGGTCCAGTTAGAGAAAATGTCCCCATGCAAAGGTCCGGAACATCAAAATGCCTAACTTGCTTTATGAATTAGTGTGATATATATTGAAGTAGCCGTAGCTTTATCAACGTCTGCATGTAATCAACAACTGACTGCCAATCAAATAAAGAAAGTACAATTCAAAAACAACAATATTTATTGTCAATTAACATTGAACTATACAGATATACAGTAAAAATACTGTGGCTATGTGTAATGTTCCTCTCGGGCTGCATTTACAAATAAAATAGAGAAAATAAATAAAATAGCTTTTGAAAATGTGTGCATCTTAAAAGTGCTTAATTTTAGATAAATAAAATAAAGTGTAGCAGCAGCTTGAGTGTCCCTTTTTCTTTGTTAACCATTTCACTTCATGACTTAACAGTTTCAGCCGATTGTAGAACAATATCAGTCTTTACACATCATAACAATTGAACTATTTTAAAGTTTCTCTTTATTTCCCTCTTATATTGCAGTCCCTCTCTCACTTTTTTAAAATTCAGTGCGAGAATTGAGCTGGAGCTTGTCCTGCCAGGAGTTTGTAAATCTGGGCTGACATGGAGTCAGGGCCGTTCTCATACACATGCAGGAAAAAGAGAGAACTATTCGAAGCAGAAAAAAACAGCGTAATAAACCATCTGACAAAGGCCTGTGCTATAATGCTTCAATTAACTATTCTTTATAATATACTCAGATCAATAGGAGACAGAGATGTTAAGTTATAAATCAAGGGTTTTTATTATTATTTACAGCAGGGGTGGGGACCTTTTTTCCTTTCAATTTGTACAACATCCTCCGAGGGTCGTACAAATTATTGAACTCAACCTTTGCTTAAAAAAACTAAAATCACAGCCCATTCATTTCGCCTTTCTTTCATTCTGTGCAAAGAAAAAGCAATCTCTTAATCCAGATATCTCACCATGACTCACGTATGCATGCATGTGCACGGTGTGGCATGACCACCAAAACAGAAAGATATGGACACAAGATGTGTGCAAATGTATTTAGTATGCTATCCATGTGAACATCATTTAAGTGGGGGGGGGGGGGGGGGGGACCTAACCTCCTCTAGGGGGGTCCGGGGATATTAAATATTGAAGTTAAAAGCATCAATCTGGTGCACTTTGAGAGCAACGTGAAGAGATCTATGGATACATCTTTCAACACCCATATGAAACAGAACTGTAAGCAGATTTTTCTTTTTGGATATTTTACAAATCACTCCCCTTTTGAACTCTATTCTTGTTATTTTTAACAACTTTTTTGTTACTGTCATATAGTATTTTATACCTGTTTTTCATTTAGTCTCATTAATAACTATAATGATCATATCAAGGTGTGCCTTAACCTCACTGAGCTGAGGTTATTTGAGCCTCTCAGGAGAGAGCTCTCTTCCACCTGGTTGTAAAAAAGCTCTTTAAATTCGTTAGCATAGCTAGCTAACCAGATGCTAATAACAACAGATCGCCACTGTGCTTACAACTAAAGACACAGCCACGTAAACACTGTGGCATATACGGCTCCTTATGGGTACTGCAATATGTGAAGGGCTGGAGCGGCGTTCCGGTGCTCTCTGTCAGCACTCCTTTCAGACGAGACATACCCAGAGCCATATAATAGAAGAGTTATGACATCTCCGTTCACTCCAATGGACCACTTTTTTACAGCAATGGCGGATCGTGGAGCCTCTCAATCGTTCCCCGGAAGTTAGCGCCAAGGCTAGCAGAGCTGTGGAGTTGCAGCGTAATAGACCGTTCGTGACGGACTTTTAAAGGTAAGAAGAAGTTTAAAGATGTATATTGCGGATATTATCAGTACATCTGATTCAAATTAACATGTGTATTAAAGGATGTCAGTGGATTATCCCTAAATTAGTAGATTTAGGGAACGTTTACAGATAACAGATCAAGCTAGGATACCGAAGCAAGTTAGCAACAGACGTTGAACAGCCTTTTAATTGTAAATTCCGTTCTCTTAATGTCTATTTGGTCCAACGTTGTTGAATTAGAGAAGAGGGGCTTCTAAACGGGATTGTATGCGGGGGTGGAGGAAGTTAAATATTAGATAAATATAACTTTGGTGCGTGTAAGAGTGAGTGTTTTTAGCAGAGCCATATTGTGTCCTTGTGATTATGTTGATTATTACCTGTGTGTATAATGTTGCAGCTCAGCTGATTTTGGATTGATGGCAAAGGGAGAGGGACTTAAGTGAGAGTGAAAACACAAGGTAAGTTTAATACTACTGTTTTATATAAGTAAGCATACTAAACATGTATTATATCACTGTATTATATAAGTAATCTTGTTAGTAACCTACTGTATGGCAGGTGGAGGGGCAGTGATGTTACAGGTGGAGGAGCAAAACTGCAAGACTGCAAACTCACAAGACAGAGAAATCAAAGTTTGTTCTCCAGAGAAGAGGTTGATTTCACTTCAATTTTTTCACATTTTCTAAAGATGTGGAAATGGCACAAAAAAAAACTTGAGAGCTGTAACCAAGACAACTGTAACAACATGAGTAGACGGCCACCAAGGTTTTTCAAGTCCCTCTCTTACTCCATTTTGCCAACCCAAACTTTCAGGTACATGACGGGACACCTTGCTTGTTTTTGTTGTTTGCACTACTCTGGCAGGTGGAGGGCAGTGATCCCTTCCCTTCTTCCCTCAATCTTTGAGACTAATGTAAGTAGAAGACATGGCACTGTAAATGTTCGAACATTTAAAATATTATACCACTTAAAAATAAGAAATATTACTTTTGTTACTAAGAGTTCATACTTATTATACCTGTGTCACCTTTCACACTATAGCTGTGATCATGAGCTATGGGCTTTGTAGATACAGGTCCCGGGGTGAATCGTGGTGCAGGGGCCCTTCTCTTTTTGACCACAGGGCGATGCACGAAGATGGTGGGTATAGCCTCTGCTCTCAGCCTAGTCTTGCCCTTTTTTGTCTTGACAAACTGGTCTGCATCAAAATGTGCCTGCGGAGTGACTTGAGGTTACTTCACACACAGAACAACTGTGTCTGAATCTTGTCTGCCCACATACATATTCCATAGTGGTTGAATACACAGTATTAGGAAACACTTTATACTTACTGGACATGTTATACTCATTACATACTGTATATAAAATATGACCAAGAATGTGAGACAACTTTATGGAAATTCATATCACATATGTTACTGATGCCATGTGTCATACTTTGTTAAACTCACAATAATAAAGTTCCATAACTTCAGTTGGGAACAAAGACCACACCTTATCTCCCCAAGGCAATTTCCCATCCAATAGGTGTGCTATATAGGTGTGTATAACCCTTTCTCCTGTCTGTTTATCCCTCTTTCAGCACAAGAACCAGAGGGGGATTCAATGGAGCCTGAATACCTGCACTGAGACCCTCACCCTGCACCCTGAGTCTCAACTCTCAGTGTTTTTCAAGCCTTTCCCTGTTTTTTGTATTAAACAAAACATTAAGCTTTCCCAATGGTGTGGTTTTCGTTTTGTGAAAAAGTGCAAATGCAGTGTTTGTATATAAATCACATATTTTTTTGCTGTTTGTCGTGAAATTGCTCCTGCTTCCTCCGCTCTGTGTCAGTGGGGAAGCTGTACATTCATACTCCTTTCTCTGAGCGATTTGAGCATCCCCAGGCAGCACAGCAAACCATGGTGGCGACTAGGAGGCAGCACAGCAAACCAGGACAACACGGAGGAAAAGGCACAGACAAACTGCATGATATGCTACTCAATGTTTATTGAATTCCATGTATTTGCAATGGATGTTCCTAAAACAACACATTTAACATCATCATCATGCTGCTGCTGCTAGTCCTTTGATAGTCACCTGTCGGTCTCCTGTCCTTTCTGAAAGCCATAAAGATGACATTAGTCATTTAGATAACTTGTGTCCTCAATTACCATGGTTACTGAAACTACCATGAATTTAAGAAAATGGTAGACATTAATCTAATCTGAATTTGAAAGCATTACTTTAGATCCCCTCCCTCTAAATATATCAATAAACATTAGAAAGTGATGCTCCTGACTACCATACAGGTTTAAGAAGATAATATTGGTTTTAAAGAATTCAAAGCTATAAATAAACAGCAACAGGCTCTTTAACCAAGGCACTGTTAGCCTAACATGTAAACTAGTTGTTCACACTAATCCTAATATTATCACTTAATATTAGCAAATTCTATTTTATTTTTTAAACATATTGATGTAAATACATACACATATCGATTTGTTGTATAAATATTGCAAATCAAAACCTTTATTCACTAATAATTACCAAAAATCGTAGTTCTATCTCCTGTTATCAATGCATTCACATTGCCCGCCATGAACTTCCGGGGAACGATCCTCTTCTACATGAACCACGTGACGATAACCGTTTTTGGACTTCCGTTGTCATAACTCTTCTATTATATGGCTCTGGACATACCCATACGACATACCACATCCACGTGAAGACACGTTACGCTCGTGTTGTGTTCACGGAACCTGTCCCTGGACAGGAAAAACAGGTACTCACTTGTATAATTATTTTTGCGGTCTAGATTTCTTCTTCTTTTTTGAAGTGAGAAGTTGTCGTCAGTCGGACTGACGGACGGACTCCCCCCACCCCCAAAATGAAAACTCTTCGGTTCTCCACGAATTACACAAGTCACCCAAATCAGCGTTAAAAAAGCGGGAGGCGCCGAAAAATCCCCTATTAATGTACTGATTATAGCTCCGGGTCCGTATAGGTCGGCGTCTGGGTCCGGATCCGGACCGCGGTCCGCCTGTTGCCAACCCTTGCTATACGCTATCTATGCGCTATCTATCGCTCTACCGTAGACCGGAAGTTTACAAGCGCACGCTCAATGAACCGGAAATGGAAATACGTCATCCCGTGCAACTAGCCACTACTTCATCATGAATAAATACAATAATTGAGTAACTAGATATTATGAGGGTAAAACAAGATATTAACATTCTAATAACAGTATTTTAGGGGCTTTTTAAAGTGATGAGTTTTTTTCCAAAATAACATGTTCTTTTCCTCAGATGGAGTTTACAAAACGAGGACACTGCCAAAAAGTCTTACCGGTGGCTATGCAAGATCACCATGAAGACATCAATGTTGCAGCATCAGGGCTCATCCTCAACCCAGAGCTGCCATGGATTGGTGCATCCCCAGATGGTGTCGTGACCTGTGCTTGCCATGAGCCTGGCATTTTAGAAATTAAGTGTCCTTTCAGCGCTAAAGACTGCAGTCTACTTGAATGCACCAAAGACTCGCGGTTCTGCCTGACTGTCCCTGAGGCAGTGGCGAGCCGTCAGGGCCCGTGAGGGCTCTGTGAGGGCCTAAGATATTCTACAAAATAATATTTAAAAACATTAAAAAAAAAAAAAAAAGAATTACATTTTTTTTTTAAATTATATTTTTAATTAGTTTTACCAACATAACTTGATTTAATTGTGTGATGCCCCTGTGGGTGCATCAGTAGATAGGGTGTGGCTGTCCTGTCTTGGCTGCATTGATTGCACTGATTGCAGTAACTCAGGGCACCTGGGTCTGGTGCTCTGCAGCTATTTTAAAGCCTCTCTGCTCCTGTCTGTTCTCTCTCTCTGTTTTTTCTTGCAGGCACCCGGCTCTGATGAGTAGGAACCATGAGTTGACTTGAACAGTGTTGTGCAAATAAACACCTTTACCTACCCGTTGACATGTTGTGTCTCCTTTTTGTTGTGGCCTTTTGAGCCAGGTCGCAACAAATTGTATTTAAAATAACATTTCCAAAGAAATAAATCCTTCGAATCTGCCTATTCAGTTTCTGTTGGAATGTGAAGGGTTAAATGAAAGAAGCTCGTCTCTGCGAGTCTGTGAAGAGAGGAGCTGTTGGATGTCCAGGCGGTCCAGCTATGAATTCACAGAGGGGCTATAGCAGTGGTTCTTAAACTTTTTCTGTCAGGCCCCCCCTTTGGTGAAAAAAAAGTCGGGCCCCCCAACACAAATAGTCAGGCTCAGTGGCGGCGCCAGAGATTTCTTTTGGGGGTGCTGTGGGGTAGCTTGACGTTTCATAGAGGGTGCTCAAACATTTAGGGTTTCCCATTAATGTACCGGGCGCTACAGTGGAACTTTCTACTGCAATACTCCCCACGCAAATACACAGTGTACCCGCGACTGTTAAAATGAAGGCTCGATAATCAGCTCACGGCATATAGGTGTAAGCAGGGGTAAAGTGCTATTTTTATAAGTGGGGAGTGGACCTAACCTAGGGGGGTCCGGGGGCAAGCTCCCCCGGGAAGATTTATTTTTAAATATTGAAGTTAAAAGCATCGATCTGGTGCACTTTGAGAGCAAAATGAAGAGATCTATGGATACATCTCTCAACACCCATTTGAAACAAGAACTGTAAACAGATTTACTTTTTCTTTATGGATATTTTACAAATCACCCTTTTAAACGTTTTTCTCCATATGGATCCTGACGGCAGCGAGTCGCCTTGTGGATTCAAGTTCCAGTGGATGCAGCCAGGGCCGTATCCAGGATTTCCTAAATACCGAGGTCCAAACATGCTAGGGGGGTTTGGGGGATACCCCCCGAGATTTTTGGGATTTTCATGATCTAGTTATGGTGCTTTTTAAGTCCTATGGGGGGTCACAAATTGGATAATATATCGATTTCAAACCATGTCAGTGGGCTGCAGAGTTGGGTGTAACGCGTTACAAAGTAACGCGTTACACCCAACTCGCGTTGTGCCCTGGCCAGTTACTGTAACGCGTTACAAAGTAACGCGTTACTAAGTAACGCGTTACAGTAACGTAACTACTTTTTTCGGGTAAAACGTAGTGTAACGCGTTACTACGAAACATTTGGTAACGTAACGTAGTTTCTTCTTCAATTCTCCGCAACGTTACTTTTACGAGTGACAGTGACACTGCCTACTCAGCTGCGTGCTTACGCATTAGGCACGAGCTCTCATTCCACACTGTACGTGCTACGTGACGTGCTGGTGGTGGCATGAAGACTGAAGAGCAGTGATGGCAACGGCAAGTGAGAAGCAGGCGCAGCCAACGCTAACATTCGAGGGATGGAGGTATTCCCATTACTTCGAACTTGTTGACAATAAGGGGAAAAATGTGAGTGTAAGGTGCACGTTGTGCCCTGGCCAGAAACTTTTGTCCACTGCCGTTAATTCAACTGCCAACCTCATCAAGCATTTGAGAGGAAAACATGCTAGCATGAAGCTAGTAGCTCAAGATCCCCGGAGAAATGAAGATATTTCGAGTCCAAGCCCAAAGCAGCTAAAACTTCAGTTTCTCCTATCTAAACAAGAGTTGGACAAACTTGTAGCTTCGTTCATCGTCGAAGAAATGTTGCCCATCAATACTGTTGAATCTCCCACTTTCAGAAAGATACTTAGCAAGATACCGATAACAGGAGACAGGCGCCCATGGTCAGATCGTAAAACGTTCACTGGCTATCTGGATGAATGCTATCTAAAAATGGAGAGTGAATTAAAGAAAACGTTCGAGAGTTTGCCGTATCTGTCAACCACTGCGGATATATGGAGTAGTCATAACAGAAGCTTTTTGGGAATCACTGTGCACTGGATCAATCCATGCAACTTTAAACGTGAGAAAGCTGCCATCGCATGCAAAAGAATAAAGGGCAGGCATACATATGA
The DNA here is from genome assembly GCF_902827175.1 of Gymnodraco acuticeps. Lineage (NCBI taxonomy): Eukaryota > Metazoa > Chordata > Actinopteri > Perciformes > Bathydraconidae > Gymnodraco > Gymnodraco acuticeps. The sequence goes on from NW_022990584.1 coordinate 97,620, forward strand.
TGTTATAGGCTTTGAAATGGAACAGATTCACTCAGCATTTGGCCTTTCACATAGGATCACCGCCACCGTTACAGACAACGGGTCTAATTTTGTTAAAGCTTTCAAGATGTATGCACCGCCTGAGCCTAACGAGGAGGAGGATAATGACGAGCAAGGTGTCGTTTTCACAGATGTGGAAGAGTTGCTTGGGGCCACAGAAGGACAGTTTTCTCTTCCCCCGCATTTCAGATGTGCTTCGCATACACTCAATTTGATCTCGTGCAATGACATCGACAAATGGCTGTCCTCCAACAGTGACTCAAAATGTGTGTACAGGAGTGCAACGGCAAAGTGCGCTGCTCTTTGGACAAAGGCGAGCCGCTCTACCTTGGCCTCTGAGATTGTCGATGAAATCTGTGGAAAAAAAATGATTGTGCCTACATCAACAAGGTGGAATTCCTTCCACGATGCCCTGTCCCGCATCAGTGACATCCCGGCCCAAGATTTGAATACGCTTTGTACTAGACTGGACATCAGAGCCCCGACAGAGCGCGAACATCTATTCCTAAAGGAATACTGCAGTGTTTTGAAACCCCTGACGGTAGCACTGGATATATTGCAAGGGGAAGACAACTGCTACTATGGGACTCTTCTACCAACCCTGGAGACCCTGATGTCCAGGACAATGGCACTCCAAAATGGACTGTCGAGGATGACAGCAAACCTACCGGGTGTAATTGTACAGGTAAGCCGATTCTTAAAGTTAGTAGCCTAGGCATATACATCATATATAGCCTACGATGTCTATGATATAAATGTATATGCCTATCCATTAACGGACATTTCTTAATAAATATTCTTAAGATAAATGCATTATGCCTCCCCTGATGGAGCTCTAGTGAGTCGTGTGTCTGAAAACTAGGCTTATTTGTTCTATATAATTTTGTCCTAGGCTATCAGGACGCGATTCGCACCAGTGTTGGAGAGCAGTGAAGCTTTATTGGTTGCCTTGACGTTGCCGAAATTTAAAGTTCGATGGATTGTGGGAGCGGAGCGGAGAGAAGCGGCGCGTGCGCTGCTCATCGCGGAGTGTCGCACTCTACCCCGTGATGAAGAGCCGGCTAACAATAAAAACCGAGAAGCCGCCGCACACAGCAGCGCCAATGAGAATGACTTTTTTTCTTTTGATGAGGAAGAGGAAGACGCAATGTCCATTAGCGCAGACTCGGAGGTATTTGAGTACATGAGATCAGGCTCAGAGTTAGAAGTCCTCAACCGTTTCCCCCGAGTGAAAACTGTGTGTATGAAATACAACACTGCCACACCATCCAGTGCACCGGTGGAGAGGCTGTTCAGCCTGGGAGGTATTGTGCTTTCCCCCAGAAGAAACAGACTCTCAGATAAACGTTTTGAAAGACTGCTCCTGATGAGGTATAATCGCACATTTTGTACTGATGTGGAATAGGTTGCCTGCCACCCATGCTATAGACATAGCTCAAGCCTATGCCTAATATCCTCTTTTTTTTATCTGCCATCATACTGTGAAGAAGGGTGAGCATATGCAGTGAACATAGCCTTTTAATTCTGAGGCCAGTCCTGCTTTAAGTTGTTCTTGATTTTATTTTGGCTAAAATGTCTTTGCTTCCAAGCTGTATTATGCCATTTTATTTTATTTACACAAGCCATCGATATCAAGACATTTTGAAGTTATTCTTTTTCTGTTGGATTTACATGAGGCATGTTTTATTTTGAGACACATGAGCCATTTTGAGGTTATCATGTTGTTCCTAAGGAGCCTATTGATATGATTTGCACTAGCTTTGCACCTATTTTGGGGCTAGCCTGTTTAATGATTATGATTTTATATTGATATTTGATATTGATAGCCCAATGTTTTGTTAAGTGCTCTGTGGCATTTTTTTATAATAAAGAGCACAAAAGAAATATCTGTTATGTCCTCCATATATGTAGAACTTTATGTAAGCCTACACATTTAGGAACAAAGATGGAGTTCTGCCCAAAGTCGAGCAACATAAAAGTAACGTAAAAGTAACGAGTAACGTACAAAGTTACTTTCCTTGCAGGGTAACTAAGTAAAGTAAGGGGTTACTTTTTTAAATAAGTAACGAGTAACGAGCAAACACTACTTTTTAAAAGTAACTTCCCCAACACTGGTGGGCTGACAATGTCAGCATCAATTATTTTGAAAGTGTAATACATAATAAGAATCAGTTGATTGTTACTATTAATGATCTGGACATGCAGAAGAGGCTAAAATGATCACAAAACATTGTCAACATCAGTGGCAAGCCGTGACTTTTATACCTAGGCCCTCTGACCCCCACCCTCGAGTTATTACGTCACAGCGTATACTTCAGCGGAATATCAAAACAACGGCCCGGGGTGCAAAACGCATCAATGAAAGCGACCCTCTACCACACAAAACAACACCTGTAAATAACCCTATTTGTGTTCTTTGAAATTGAAAAGGATATTGCATTGTGTTTGTTACTTTCGTTGCAGTTGTATGTCTTAAGTGTAATTTGGCATGCTTTTATTTTGAAGGCGAGTTAACGCTGTTGACAGGAAGTTGTTGTTGCTATGGAAACAAGAAACGTTTCACAGCGGGCGGAACTTGTCATAAAGTCCGTGACAATAACACCCACCCATTCAGAGGGAAGATATGATTGGTCAATTGTACTGTCATTTGACATTACTCTCTCGTTCAGTTACTATAGCGGGGCCCTCTGTGAATTCATAGCTGGACCGCCTGGACGTCCAACAGCTCCTCTCTTCACAGTAACTTGCAGAGACGAGCTTCTTTCATTTAACTCTTCACATTCCAACATAAACTGAATAGGCAGATTTATTAGGATTTATTTCTTTGGAAATGTTATTTTAATTACAATTAAATCAAGTTATTTTGGTAAAACTAATGAAAAATATAACTAAAAATATATATAATTTGTTTTAATGTTTTTAAATATTATTTTGTAGAATATCTTAGGCCCTCACAGAGGGCCCTGACGGCTCGCCACTGGTCAACATTCATTTTCCATGTCTCTCTCCTTTCCATAACCTACAGCCTCTCTTCCACCTTCTTGAGTCTCTCTGTCTTCTTCCTGTTCATTACTCTCTCTGTCCTCTACGCTTTCTCTTTGTTCAATCTCTCCCTCGTTGTTCACTTGTTGCTCCTCTTCACTTGTCGCTCCTGCCAGTGAATTAAAAGCAATTCAGCAATTTAGTTCATTTCACTTGTTTGTTTGCATTCTTTTTTTATTTAAATCTGTTTTGTTTGATTCTCAAAAGAGAACAAAGATGTAAGCAAATTGTGTTTTATACAATTGTATGTTATGACATCATAACTGCAATAGATGTATGTTTTAAAATTATGCCTATTGTAAATGAAGACTATTGTTATAGATAAATAGATAGATATGGGGTTGTTAAGCCTACATTATTTTGTGTGACTATACCTGCAGTTCCTCCCTGACTTCCATCACTTTCTCTCTCTCTCTCTCTCTGCCTGTCCTGTCTCTTCCTTACCAAAGCTGAGCTTTGACTGACGTAGTCTTCTCATTATATCTGAGTCAGTGTAAAAAGAAAACAATACAATGTTATATCTTCAATGTTTTACTCAAATTGAAATAAAAGAAAAGCATTACAACGTTTGTTAAAAGGTAATCCTTCTGACATTGGATGAATGTAATTAACTGTAGCTCTCTAGCTAGTTTATTCACGCAGTTTAAACCAAAGTATAGCCTATAGCTGCAATATAAGTTAGTGTGCATGTTGTCGGACGTCCACTGACTAACGTAGAGCGTTCACACAGGATCTGCTGGTCATATGATGTCCTGTGATGAGCAGAAACACAAGCAGCCCGCTGGACTCAGATCTCTAGATCACTCCTCCGCTGCTCCGATTGAAGTCCGGGCTGCGGTGGTTTGTTGATGGTTGATACATGTCGTCTTCTTCTGTTTGCTTTAATCGAGGCTCCGTAGTTATGCAGCGCCCCCATCGTCAGTAAATGGAAGTATTACAAAGAACCCCGTTTAGTGCAATTATTTCACAAGTTTTGTTATATACACAGCTCGGAAAATATTACCGAGGTCCGGACCTCGGTGACCTCAATGGTGGATACGGCCATGGATGCAGCTGCTGCTTGCCTTTGGTGAATGCTGGTATTTTCAACTGTGCATTATACAGTCCCACCGTGTCTTTCACATTGAAGCCTCTATCAGCAAGAACAACATCTCCTGGTGATCATTTCTCAAGATATGAGCAGTTTTCTGTAATGTACTTGTCGCTTGTGCGTCCCCCCCAGCCCTTTGACACAAAGGATGTAACACCCTGTGGTGTTATAGAAATGAGATATTTTACAGTGTTGTGGTGTAGGAGTATGTTTGAGCATGTGCCCTTACATTCTTTGGCTTCTCTACAAACATTTCAAAACAGTCAATGATAGAAGTGCAGTTGCTAAAATTATCCCCGAAACACATGGGCAGACTAACCTGCATTTGATCTTTTGAGGGCCAAAATATAAGTGGTGACAGTCTGACATACATGACATCTAAAGTATTGTTGAACATTCTGACAACACTGCTCTATATGAAAAAGATAAACAAAAAAATATAAGTTAAGCCTCATTCTCATCAGTGTTAATAAAAAGCTATGAAAGGGAGTCAGTCTTGGACCGGCTTTCACAAACCCAGACAGGAAGCCAAAAACAACCGTCATTTTAGCATAGCTTGGTAGGCTTGTTAGTTCCTGTACCATCTCATCATTTCCTTTGAAGGCTTCTTCATTGAAAGACAGCACATTAACTTTGTCCTTAAGGCAATTAACCTCAGCTCTTAATAGTGCACACTCGTTTGTCAATGCCTTGACTGTAGCTTGGCAGGCTGCATTTGAACATGGTTCCACAATACCTGAGCTAAGAATGGCTTGAGAGTAACTGTGGTCATCTTTCACACATTCTACCTGTTCAACTAAGGTGATGTCAAGCCCAGAGGCATCACTGGTGCTGGAAGGTGCCACAGTCTCATGGTCACTATCAGGAACCAAAGTCTCAGTCCGTTTCCTTTTCATCTGCTGAGTATGCTCAAATCTGCTGGTGGCATAGATGCTTCTCTGTCGCTGTCCAGCTGACGTGTGCCCAAACAGCCTGGGGATGTAGTCAGGACTCATGGGGTTGTCATTTTTTCTTCCTAAGCAGACAGAGGCAAACATGGTAGAATATTAATGTGTGTATAAGGCCTCCTAATAAGATAATGACAAGTATTACGATCCTTAACTTAAGTAAAAGTAGCAATAATACATGTAATATAAATACATTACATTACATTACATGTTACTTGTTAGACGCTTTTATCCAAAGCGACTTACATACTCAATACTGTGGACAATCCCCACAGGAGCACTTTGGGGTGAAGTGTCTCAGGGACACAACGACATGCTGACTGCAGTGGGGTTTGAACCTGTGAAATACACAAGTAATTTAAGGCATGCATTCAATAATATTGAGAACGGCAATTTCTTTCTCAGTTTTCTCCCAGAAATGTGTCTTTTATTCAAATGCAGTCGGTTTCAAGCGTAAAGGAACACAGAGCAAAACTAATGCAGTCCTTTCAAAACTGGGAATATTTTACTCGTGCTATGTTACCATTACACTGCTAACGGTAATTATTATTCGGCAACTGAATTATCTATGTTGAAGTATTTAGAAAACTTATTTCTGACAAAAGAATCTAAAAGATAACAATAAGTGAAGAGCTTACCGGAAACAAAGTGTTGACTACACAATCTGGAGTTAGATGTCGGCTGCCAGTGGTCCCTTCTGATGGCAGCCAGCCATTTATTAGGACGGCCTAAGTCTTTGGGGATCGATACAAACTATAGTCCAGGGTTCCTCTGGCGACTATTGTCACAGCCCACAGCACAACAAATCCCAGGCATATCCACACACTTTATTATTCACGATGTGTCTTTCTCTGTTGCTTCCTCCGTGTTCTCTGTTGTTGTAATGACTTGCTGTGACCGGACACCAAAATGGCGGCGCTAGAATACAGTGACGTCACGTGGTTCCTAAGAGTAAAATGGGAGTGCAACTTCCATTCACAGTACCTGCCCAGGCTATAACAAATAAAGGTCTTAAAATGATGAATGCAGAACTTCATCAAGCACTACAACAGGTCCAAAATGCTGCAGCCAGATTGCTTACTCGGTCCAAAAAAACATGCCACATCACTCCGATCCTTTCTGCCCTGCACTGGCTCCCTGTCCATCTCAGAACCCAATTTAAGGTATCGGTTTACTATGTGTATCCACTGCTCATCGGTGTACGTTGGCACCACCATCTCCCACCAGGCCGAGGTTCTATTGTACACCCAGAGAGAGCGTGGGATACGACGCGCACCGTAGTATTCGCATATCTGGAACACATACAAAGGCACAAATTAACTCCACATGGGTCATTCCAGAATTGGAGGACAATTTAGACACCAACATTTTTGAAAAATGAACCTTTAATTTGATAAAAAATGTATTTAGGAAAAACAGATAATAAACCATCAAAAAAAGTGATTTGCCCAGCTAGGCATCAAATGTATATTTTCCAATGAAGAATTACCCCTGTTACTCTAAAAATCAATGCTAATTTGAGCTTTAACCTCAGGAATTATTGCTAGATGTAGCACGTAATGCTATTTTCAAGGCAAGGACAAACTTGGATATCTAATGCAAGAAAGATAACTTTGAAATTAATATGCTTTATTCTGATAATATCAGTAACAGGGTTGAGTGGGTCAGAGTGCCAGACTCTTTTAAGACTGAGAAGATTGTAAACCAACCTGATCTCACCAGAATGCGTGACTCCACCACGACTCCTTAACACCACATTGCGTGGTGGAGTCACGCATTCCGTTACATTTACGTGTCGGCACCACGCAAAAAAAAACAATGTAAAGTGAATGAGGCTCTTTTGTCGTGGTGCACACACGCATTTCTACAACGTCCCGCAGTGAGCTTTTATTCTATAAAACGTTTTTAAAATCTACTTTATAGCTTGTAGTAACTCACGGGAGGCTTCTTTTATTTTATTTGTATTCATAATCATTTTTATTTTTCGTCAGAATGTAAAAATTACATTAGTTACGAATTTTTGTTCTCAAAAAACAGTGCATTGTGTGTAATGCAACTGTGATTTTTATTAAATTAGTTCGTTTTTAAGGAAGGCCAGAGCTTCAGCTGTGTCAAATAGATTGTTCCCTTTAGTTAACGTTATTTAAAAGATAATGATCATGTCCCCTTTATTGTATTACGAGCGTCCATTCCCATTGGATAACGGAGAATTTTACACCCGGAAGTAAGTATCTCCTTACTGTCGATTGATTTTACAGTGATATCTGAACTACTCATCAACTCAAAAACACCAAATTATCCTTGTTAATTACACAACATTGATTGGTTTAAATTGTGTACAATGCTTTTGTATTTGTCCCCTTCGATTCGGAGAAACGAATATTTTTTCGGAGTTTTTGAATGGCAGAAGACACTACACTACCCAGAATCCTCAGCTATCGTTTGGGACTACACCATGTGCTTAGCTTGACAAACCCCGTGATCAGTCCTCAAGCTCTGTGATTGGATGTTGGAGTGGCAGTGCGCGAAGTTTACACGGAGTGTCAAAAAGCACCTTGAAATGGAATGAAACCCATTGACGGCACACTATTCAAAACAGGAATCGAACGTGTCCTATCCCCCCCCCCCCCCCCCCCTTAGGTCGCAGGCTCCTCCAACAGTGCAACACAATACAACAGATACACAGAAAAAATAGTGAAATAGTGCAATAAGAGTCTATATACAAGATTGATTGGAATCTTTTTTAATTTGTATTTAACCTTTATTTAACCAGATAAAAGCATTGAGATACAATCTAATTTTCAATGCTGACCTGGCCAAGAAGGCAGCAACGTTACACATAACACATAACACACACATATAAAAGAGAACATAACTAAGAAAACAAAAGACAAAAAAGCAGTCACTATATTGTGAATATGATATATTAGATCAATAATTTCTAAGTAGCAGCCAGATGAATGTTATGGATGTTGTTTCTAAGTTCAGGTGTTTAATAGTCTTCTGGCCTGTGGGATGAAGCTGTCCCTGAGTCTGGAGGTTTTAGTCCGGATGCTGCGGTACCGCCTGCCAGACGGCAGTAGACATGAACAGTTTGTGGCTGGGGTGATGGGGGTCTTTTATCATCCTGAGGGCTTTCTTTAAGGTTAATGTGGTGTTTTTACTCCACTACATTTATTTTAGTTACTTTACAGATTTGGATTAATGATGTGAAATATAAACAACCCTTAAATCAGACTTTAGTTACACCTGAGTAAAATTCAGTGAAGGTGATTGTCAAGTGCCAACAATCAGGAGAGATATTTGATAGTTGGTGCTTGAGAAGACTAAACATTTATCTGCAGATCCGTATGAAGCATATGCATTACTCGTTATTCTCTAATCGTTCATTAAAGACTATATAATTGATATTTTGCACATCCCTTTCAAGATTTCAAGATTTTCAAAGGTTTATTGACATATCATATACACAACTACGGTGTAGTTATGCAATGAATGAAAAACTTGGGTCACAGGTTCCTCAACAGTGCATTAAGACATCTATCAATATGTGTGTACCTCTACCATTAAACTGTCATATTCTGTACATTTATTATTATATCTAACATCTTATAAGAGTATAATAAATATGTATAATATCGGTTAAAATAAGTGCTTCAACATAGTTAACATTGCAGGAAAGTTGATTGTCAAGTTCCAAAACAAACCATGCAATATATTAGACGTTAAGTACTTTGTCAGGCTTAATATGTATCTGTAGATAGATACCCCCAAAGCTTTTTTCTTATTTAAAAGAAGACCTTAGCCTAAAGTATTCTTTAATGTTTAAATAAAGCCTTATTAGTTTGTCTGTTTTGCACATCCTCCTATCAGGCACTAAACTGTTTTATTGTAGATATTATTTACAGTATCTTCTTGATATTTTCTATTCTATATTTATATCATTGACCTTCTACTTTCCCACTATTTTGTATGTACTCTTAATATTTAAATGTTTTCATCAAATATAACACATTCAAAAGTGCTTTACAAAAATGAAAGACATTAAGAAAAAGGCATTTTTAAACAGTCATTAAAAGCAACATAATCTACCTGCATTGCAATTACTCCAAACGTGTAATAACGTGCTTTAACCAGTAGGAGGTGCGGGTTAAAAAAACTGTCAAGTTTAAAGTGTTAACAAAATAAAATATACTGCTGTTTCTGGTTTAGTTTACGACGGATACATTTTGTTATTGTTTTGATATTTGTAACACAAAAGCGATGGAAAAACCCCACAGCAACACAGAAAATATGGTCTTAACATGACCCAGCGGTCTAGTAGTTAATAAAAAACAATAATATCAAAACAGATTATTACTAATAACTTTATTGTGAAATTAAAACAGAACGGTAAAAGAATAGTTTCCGGTCTATTCTGATGCCCGATCTCTATAGTGTAGATAAATAAAGAACTACGATAGATGTGTAATATTTAATGCAGCCAAACCATTTATTACAATGCATTCATGTGATGACTTTCAAAGAGTAAAGAAAGCACTGCTGAATAAAGTATGATTTTATCTTTTAGGAAACGTTTTTTTTCATATGGAATGCAGTTGGAGGTCAACCAATCACAGAGCTTGAGGACTGATCAAGGGGTTTGTCAAGCTAAGCACATGGTGTAGTCCCAAACGATAGCTGAGGAATCTGGGTAGTGTAGTGTCTTCTGCCATTCAAAAACTCCGAAAAAATATTCATTTCTCCGAATCGAAGGGGAAAAATACAAAAGCATTGTACACAATTTAAACCAATCAATGTTGTGTAATTAACAAGGATAATCTGGTGTTTTTTAGTCGATGAGTAGTGCAGATATCACTGTAAAATCAATCGACAGTAAGGAGAATACTTACTTCCGGGTGTAAAATTCTCCGTTATCCAATGGGAATGGACGCTCGTAATACAATAAAGGGGACATGATCATTATCTTTTAAATAACGTTAACTAAAGGGAACAATCTATGGACACAGCTGAAGCTCTGGCCTTCCTTAAAAACTAACTAATTTAATAAAAATCACAGTTGTATTACACACAATGCACTGTTTTTTGAGAACAAAAATTCGTAACTAATGTAATTTTTACATTCTGACGAAAAATAAAAATGATTATGAATACAAATAAAATAAAAGAAGCCTCCCGTGAGTTACTACAAGCTATAAAGTAGATTTAAAAAACGTTTTATAGAATAAAAGCTCACTGCGGGACGTTGTAGAAATGCGTGTGTGCACCACGACAAAAGAGCCTCATTCACTTTACATTGGGTTTTTTTGCGTGGTGCCGACACGTAAATGTAGCAGAATGCGTGACTCCACCACGCAATGCGGTGTTAAGGAGTCGTGGTGGAGTCACGCATTCTGGTGAGATCAGGTTGTTGTAAACGCATGTTGAGGGACACACCTTCTGTGCAAAATTACTGTTATTTAAAATGTGTTTATGATTTAACAAATTGATTTTACCATTACGAGACATATATCAATAGAATAATACCAACAAAAGTACATAAAATCCCTATTTCAAATGTTATATTTGACTTGCAAGTTGGTCACCAAGATCTTTGGATATGGGGGACATGAAATGTCCTCCAATTCTGGAATGACCCACATAACTCCACAAATCTTACATTAGATAGTATTATGATTTACTGATAATTTACCATTGCTGTTCTTATGGCGTAATAACGCTCATCATCCTCAGCCGCCCTACGGTCAAACAAGGCCAGAGAGCGTGCATTCCGTCGTCCAATCCTTTTGATATCGCTTCTTAACCGTCTTCGCTTCCGAAGCAGCGTTGCTATTTCATTTGAGGTGGTGTAGATCTGCTTTTGTGGCTTAAATAACTCGGTTACAACGCTGTATAACACGAGCACAAAAACTACAACATCAGTCAACTCCATCATGTCTGAGGTCGGAAAGTTTGTGTTGTTGTTCTTATCTTGGTTCTTCTTCTCTCGGTTTTTGGCGGATTGCAACTTTAAAGTGCATACCGCCACCTACTGTATACGCCGTGAAGTGGTTTGCGGCCTGCCAGTAAACCCAAAGCAGAAGAAGAACAAGTGACGTCAGCGGCTTCATTTGCCTAATCCTCCCCCAGGGACTTATTCCAGTGTGAACGCAATCTGTACTTAGTTCATGAGAACTAAATAGTTCACATGAACTAAGTTCACATGAACCTTTGTGGGAAAAGTACCGCAGTGTGAAAGCGCCTATAGAGAGCTGTCCATGGCCAAGCCCCAGCCTACATCAACGACCTTATCCACCCTCACAGGTCAACCCGGGCCCTGAGGTCCTCCGAGCAAGGCCTCTTAAGGGTGCCCCGAACGAGGTTAAAAACTAAGGGGGACCGTGCCTTTGAGGCGGTGGTTCAAGGCTTTGGAATGAACTCCCCCAGAAACTAAGAGCCTCTGTCTCAGTGGAGATTTTTAAGGGGCAGCTAAAGACTCACCTTTTCCGACAGGCCTTTGGGGCGTCGGAGGAGGAGCTGAGTTTGTAGCTGTTTTTCATTGGTGTTTTATTCTATGTTTTACATGCTGTGTTTTATGCCTTATTCTACATTTTAGAGTGTATTGTGTTGTATGTAAAGCACTTTGTACATTCGTGTTGCTATATAAATATATAAATAAAGTATTACTTACTTATTACTTACTACAGTGAAATACAATACCTAAAGCCAGTTGAGTAGCACTTGAAATGTTTTTGCTCTATGAAACCTGATGTACTTATATGATTCTGTTTTCTTCAAGTTTGTATTTCGTTGGTCGAACGCACTTATTGTAAGTCGCTTTGAATAAAAGCGTCACCTAAATGCAATGTAATGTAATGTAATATAACACAATAAGACAAGATATTATTCCAGTAGTGCCTGAGTAAATGTATTTACTCAACATCCTTTAAGCAGTCTCTTAAGTGTCTTCGAATCAGTGATCTTCATGTTTTGCACATTTAATTCATGAGCATGACATGCCGTTCCGTTAGGCTCATATGTTATAAGTCAATGAAGATAACATTTTTGCAGTTGGAGGTCATTTTTGCAGTTGGAGGTCAACCAATCACAGAGCTTGAGGCAAAGCGGAACAATAGCTAAGGATTCTGGGTAGTGTAGTGTCTTCGGCCATCCTAAACTGAACAAATATTTGTTTCTCCGAATCGAAGGGGAAAATTACAAAAGCATTGTACACAATTTAAACCAATCAATGTTGTGTAACTAATTTAATAAAAAGCACAGTTGTATTACACACAATGCACTGTTTTTTGAGAACAAAAATTTGTAACTAATGCACCATAATACATTCTGACGAAAAATACAAATTATTATGAATAAAAATAAAAATAAAAGAAGCCTCCCGTGAGTTACTACAAGCTATAAAGTAGATTTGAAAAACGTTTTATAGAATAAAAGCTCACTGCTGGACATTGTAGAAATGCGTGTGTGCACCACGACAAAGGAGCCTCATTCACTTTACATTGGGGTTGTTTGCGTGGTGCAGACACGTAAATGTAGCAAAGTTCGTGACTCCACCACGCACTGGGTGTTAAGGAGTCGTGGTGGAGTCACGCATTCTGGTGAGACCAGGTTGGATAAAGTAATCGGCAAAATCCAATAGCATATCTGCTAGATCAGTGCTTCTCAAACCTTTCTCAGCCAAGTACCCCCTGACCGACCCCGAACATTTTTGATAGAAAAAGCCGGTATACATAATTACAATATAGTGATGTTCCATCAGTGTGTGATGTATTAACTCCTTCATGCATGAATTACAACAAACTAAGGATATTTTCATCTTTATGCATGAAAAAAAGACATTTTTTAAAAACAGATTTTTAAGTAATATATGTTTAACAAACCAATGATATATTATGCAAAAACTATAAAATACAATACACAAATATTATAATAAAATCCACTGTGGTGCCTGATGAGCAACTCTACCATCCCCATGCATATACAAGAAAACAGCATGTAAATAGCAGTCTGTTGTGACCACAATGCATGAAAGGGTTAAAAAAACACATTGGAACTGAAAACAATGTGCAATTATAAATAAACAATGTAATAACACTGCAATGAAACTATTTCTAGATGGTGGAATTTCCAACCCTTAAATTGCAATTGCTTTTTGTAACTTTTTCAGGGCTGTGATTCAGCACGAAATGCATCACACAGTTAATACGCATGGGAGATACACAACCTCCTCCTGGTGGCCAATTTAAGCTAAAGTCACTGGGGCATAATTATCTTGGTGCAGCTTGGTGATGGTGAGTCATTTTAAGTAATTATTGTCTTCCGGGCAATTACCCACAATTCTGTAATTGCATGCGTCACATAAATATATACAAATACATATAATGGCAAGTCCTACGAATATTGGCTTTTGCAACTATGAACAATCGTTTTGGAGACACGAAGGAGAAATTCAAATAAAAAGTTTTCTTTCATCACTCAAGGTCAGCTGCTGGCATGCACATAGATGTGTGTATTTAAAAAAAAACATGATTTGAAATAATAATGCTGAGGACTTCTTAAAAGTCCACAACCCCTCAGAGCTTTCGTTTTTCAGGTCACCGGTCAGGCATATTGGCAATTAGCCTTAGCCTCTTAGGAAATAATCACAGAAATGCTCCCAGAGGAATATTAAGGTGATTAAGTTGACTTTTACCTGGTCTCTGCAGGAAATACATTAATAATTGTTCCAGAAAATAACCACTTCATTTGTCCTATTATTTTTTGGGGGAACTATACAAGACAGGATAGTGTGTAAAATAACATTTTAAATCATTCACATAGTTATTTTTTAGATCAGTAAACATGCTTTTTCATATGGTTACATTACATACTGGGTGTATGAGTACAGCATCAACTGGTTTTGGATCTAAAGCTTGTAATGCCATCTATTCACACGCAGAGGTAACTGCCAGATATTAAAGCTCCCATGTCATGGCCATTTCTACTGATCATAATTCCATTGTTGAGGTCTACTAGAATATATTTAATTGTTCAATGTTCCAAACTCACATTGGTTTCTCATACATCTCTCTGTATAGTATGTGTATTCACTCTCTGTCCCAAACGCCTTGTTGGAGCTCCTGCTCCCCCCCCCCTCCCTGTGAGCCCACTGTGCTCTGATGTGTGTTTATGTGTTACAATGGCGATTGTTAGCAACCCGAAAATGACACCAGTTCATGACAAACAGATGAGAATGCTGCGTGGGGTCTAGTGTTAATTTCGTCAGCTATTTTTTTATTTAGTTTTAGTCTTAGTCCTGTGTTAAATTTTCTTTTTAGTTTTAGTCATATTTAGTCACCTTCATCCTGTTTTTATTTAGTCAAGTTTTAGTCGACTAAAAGTCTGAGCATTTTAGTCTTATTTTAGTCAAAGAAAACAAATTATTTTAGTCTATTTAAACTGTTGAGTCTTTTTTAGTCATCAGATTATATAGAACATTTCAGTCAAACTAGTCTAGCCAAAACCAATAATTTGTCATTTTAGTATATAAATAAATAAGATTATATCTTGTCCTTATTTGATGAAAAACACAGGTTGAATGATTAAGAAGCTTTGCAGAGAGTATCTGCTCAGGTTTGTGGTGTTTTTACCAGCTGTGTTATGGCCACATTGCTTCTCTTCTGATAAAACAATGCATTCGCTTTTTTTCTCCGCCTCATTGTAGCGAAAATGGGCCCAAATATCACATCGTTTCTTTCTCCCAGTCCCAAGCAGTGGTGGCTTTAGACTTTTTCGTTGTCAGTCATTTTGACGGACAGGATCGTAACATTTCCGTCATAATCCATTACTACCCGTCGAGTGCACAATTTGTCTATCACTCGCGCTGACGGGGGGGATTCGGTTAACGCGAGTGCGACCACTGCTCCCAAGCCCTGTTGTTTCCATTTTATTTTCTGTTAAATAAGGTTAGTTAGACCATGAGTTAGACCCGAGCAGACCCGGCGCCAGAACAAATCTAAAGGGAGGGCATATGATTTTCATGGGAGGGCACACAAAACCGTCACGTGCTGCGGGCCTGCGGCACAATATATCAAACAGCAAGGCCAACAGCATTGCGTAAAGACGCACACTTATCGCAAACATACACAAATAAAGGGCAACATAGAAACCACTTTGAAACATTGTGTGCGTGGCAGCACAGACACTGGTAAATCACGAGCAAGGCACACTGGTTACGGATGGCAGCTTCCGCATCGCTGCACTCGGAGAGAAATAGTAGAGACGGAGACGATGAACTGTTTAGCCCGCCTTGGGCATGGTTCATTTTCCTATGCAATGCACTCGGACATGCTGTGGAGTGAATCGTGGTCACCTCTGAGAGGGAGTTGGTTGACAGCTAAAAAAGCTATAATATCAACGACAGCTGACACTAATAACGGCTCCGTGCCAGCTGATCTGCACCAAAGTACTCATTTCCTTATTTGTTTCCTCGCGTATCTCTCTCTCTCTCTCTCTCCACAAACTCTCACATGAAATGTGTTCTTTTGATGCTTTTTGAGTCTGTAATGCGTGTTTCCAGTCGCAAAAACCTTTGACAGTAAAAGCCGCATCAGATGAAGACGTATTGACTTTAAACTACAGGGGAAACAAAAGGCTGCGTCTGCTTTTAACGAATATTCAAGCCATGGTCTGTTGTGTACCATGCAGCGGCAAAAGTGCGCTTCTTTCCTGAAAACAATCTCCCTGGATAACGATCCAGCTTCACCTGCTTGGGTTTATTAACCCCAAGATCATCGCTAACTCAGCCCCGGGGTTTGCCGAGGTCAAGCTTGTGACATTAAGGCGTGCTGCTGCAACGGCAGGTGCAGGGTCGCCAGCAGCACCATCGGCTGCAGTTCTTTCATCGCTATTTCGTTTTAATAAATCCTTAGACCTTTTAAGCCAATTTCTGATGTCCATTTTGTAATTCAAACAGAAATGGGAGTCTACAGAATGCACAATAAACAAATCCAGAATAGGCGGCAGAGTGTGACGCTGTGATTGGTCTAAATGAGGACGAATCACAAATCACAACACATGCATTTATTTGACGTAGCCTGCGATTTTTGTTTTGTTCTGACATCACATACATCGTAGCATAAAAGTTCACAGTTTATTTATAAATAAAAAAATAAAATATATATATTTTTTAATTTGTATAAATGATAAAAAACGTGTTTATTGGGGGAGGGCAGGAATGTCAAATGGGAGGGCCTGGCCCTCCCTGGCCCTCCCACGGCGCCGGGCATGGTCCCGAGTCTTCCTGACAGTTCACAGTGTGCCGCTGCTCGGGCTGCTTCTCAGGTCGATTAAATGAAATCCTTGTGTCCCTCACTTGCGTCGTTTCCCTGCGTTTAGTCCCTCCCACCAGGGAAGCATGGAGGGACGCAAGGAAACCACGAGAAGCAGGGAAATGAGTTTTAAGAGCAATGGGACGTCCTTTCCTCCGGAGCGTCACGTGAAGCGACGTCCGTTTGTGATGACGCTGCACAGCTGATCGTCTGACAGCAGCTCTGTCCCCGTTATTTCCACACACCCCCCCCGCCTCTGTTAGTGCACATTTACTGACACAAACATTTGTATCATCTGTTGTAGATCCCAATAAATAAAATAAAATAAGAACTCATTCTCAAAAAAGATAAACGCCATTCTTAAAATGTATAAACGAACAATAGTTTGATTAATATTGATTAGAGTGCACAATAGAAATAAAATAATTGAGAGAAGAAAAAGAGATATGTTATCTATCAAAACCCAGTTAGATTAACATTCATTGGATTGCACACTTTGTTTGTTTGTTTGTTTGGATATGTAGTAAATTAACATTTCAATAGCACTTAATGACTGACTGAATGGAAATGACAATAAATGAAAATGTAAAACGAAAAAAGCGATCATGAAAATGTTTCCAACAAATGAATAAAATGATTTTTGACCACTTTGTTGTTCAGATATATCACATATTTGTAACTAAATGAAACATGAATTGAAACAAAACACGGTATAAACTGAGGAGTGACTCCCGTGAGGTTCATGTATTTTCTTCACTCTGCTCTCATGTCAAGAAGCATGAGATCAGTGCATGCACTGCCTCGTCCAATCAGTGAGCGATACACAGTAAGGGGGCGGGGCGAGTATCTGAGGATTTCATCGGAGGATGGTCTGGTGGTTCCTCGGTTATCGCTCCTCCATGATCGCTCCTCGCTCCTCGATCCTCGGTCCTCCGGCAGAAATAAGAGCCATGGGACGGTACTCAAGATGGCGCAGGCAAATCAACTTCCGGTGAGACCGAGGACCGAGGAGCGAGGAAATGAAAATAGTCGATCTGAGAAGCAGCCCCGGTGTAATTCAAATCTACCGCCGCGCGCAGCACAGACACACAGCTGCTGCCCTGCCGCGGCACCGGAAATGGAACTGCTGGGAGAAAAACTGACTATCAGAGATGTAACGTTATCTTTGATAATATTTAGTCTCCTCATTTTTCGTCAACGAAAGTAAAGAGAGATTTTGACATAGTTTTTATTTAGTAAACTACATTTTCGTCTCGTCACTTTTCGTCGACGATATTGCATGATGATTTCGTTACAGTTATTGTTTACTGCCGTCTCGTCATCGTCTCGTTTTCGTCATGGAAAAAAAGGTTGTTGACGAACATATTTCGTCATAGTTTTAGTCAACGAAATTAACACTAGTGGGGTCTGGGCGCCGTGTTGGCGGGACGTTGAGGGGCTCGCTGCTCCGCCCTTTGAGGCTCGAGGAGCGGACAGTGTGAGCTGGATTACTGGTGTCGTTTCCTGGTTGCTGCGTGGGGTCTGCGAGACAGCGAGACACCGAGGAACTCAGCCTGAGCACACACACACACACACACACACACACTGGCGAACTGTGAGTGGAGACCCACGGAGCCGCGGCTGAGAAAAGATAAGGCTGAGTGTGTGTGTGTGTGTGTGTGTGTGTGTGTGTGTGTGTGTGTGTGTGTGTGTGTGTGTGTGTGTGTGTGTGTGTGTGTGTGTGTGTGTGTGTGTGTGTGTGTGTGTGTGTGTGTGTGTGTGTGTGTGTGTGTGTGTGTGTGTGTGTGTGTGTGTGAGGAGCTCCACGGATTGGTCCATTTGGACCTTGTATGGTCACGTCACTATACTCAGGATGTAAACAATGGAAAAAGAGAAAAGTCCAACGAGGCGTTCTGGGGCAGCACAGACAGGTCTTCTCTGTGTTAGAGTTTTACTCGCTACAGGGTGCACTTTGAGGGTTTGTGACTCTGCAGACCGTTTACATGCAGAAAAACCTTCATAACACAAGGGGACGGGTGATAACCAGAAAAGCATGACATGGGACCTTCAAGAGTAAGGATATATCCATTAGGGGCAATTAGGTGTATAACAAGTTGTAACCACATTAGCATCAAACAAACAATAATCAATACATTACAATATACGAAGATGACCTGTAGCATATGATCATTACATGACATATGATAAGTCTCATATAAACTTTCTTTTACATTTGATTAGTTTAGTTTTTTTGATGAATAAAGGATAATCTCATTTTATTTGTATCTTATTTGATCTGATCTTATCTTCACTCTGGGTTTTCTGTCAATCTTGCTGCACAACACACTGCAGTCAGACATGATATCAACATTATTTTAAACTCTGCGCCCGAGCCAGGTGTAGTGTAACGTCAAACACCAGAGAGGCGCCAACATCAGTAACACCATTCTTCTTTTCATCATACTTCTCTTAGTTCCAATATAATGATCCTCTGACAAAAGCTTCTCTCGGTAAGGACACACACTTCATTCTTTTCGGATGCAAAACACCTAAAAGATGAACGGTGAAATGTTGAAAACACGGTGATGAGGTGATATCATTTTGTTTTGCAGATAGTGTTTTGCTTCAGTGAGGAGAAACACGTGACTCCAGTAAGAATGAACATCAGTTCACAACCCGTTCTTTAATTATCCTTTAACAATGATTTGGAAATGAATCACAATAGAGTACCAGCTGCAAAAGAAACAAAGTCTATGCAGAAGAAAAGCCAAAAACAATTATTGCTACAAAGCCTGAAGGCCCTTTGTCGCGATGAATGACCAAATGGGATTTTCAATGTTGTTCGTTCAAATGAATATGTATGACCTAATATGGGTTGATTAGGATTTTTGTTATTTAAATACAGACATGACTGATTTCTTTAGTAAACAGAAAAGCGACCGCAATGAGCATGACCAAATGACGTATGACCAATAAAAGCCTTGAACCTTGAATGCATTTTTGTCTTTTGCTTCATTCATTTGGTAAAGTCATCTCAGAACACAAGCCCTCATCTGGTAAAAGACACACAGATAGATAAAGCTTTTGGAATAACAAAACAGAGGCATTGAGACCGGCTTTAATGCCCTCTCAGAGTCTATATCGATAAGAATAGCATTACTGGGGGCGGGATGAGAGTGGGCACCGAGCTATAAAGCAGAGCGATTAAAACATAACTTATTAACGTAAAACGTGATTAACGTGAGTCTCTGGACTTTACTATTGTTAAACGTGATTGAAGTGAGTCATTGCATACATTACTGGACAGCTTTTGGACAACGTTACCTAGCTTACATCTTTGTTACCAACTTGACTTAATCAAAATGATTTAAGCAGAGTTTCCCCCAAGGATCAAAATCCCTATCAGGCACTTTCACTCCAAATTGGCATTCCCCTGGCACCCTGACTGCGATACGATACGATTTGACTTTATTGGTCAGATCAAGCCTGAAATGTGACTTGCATCACAGCAGCTCCATGTGTAACATCGACATGGACACATATCAAGACACACTACATGAAAACAAACAACAAACATTGAACATAGAGCACAATCACTGAGAGAAAACATGACTAAAATGGATTTAAGACGAAATGGAGAACAGCTTGGCTTCTGGAGTCAAATAAATGGGGCGAAGCCTGCGCGCTAATTCAGGCAGTCAACTCGAGCACCAATGATACATTAACACGTGACGTGTCTCTCTTACAACCAACCAAACACAATCTCCTTAACTTGCCGCTCTGTTTAAGCCGCCAGGTCTGCTGCCTCTGCCTCGCTATGCTGATGCGTTCACGTGCTGCCTGCCCCCCCACCACCCCACCACCACCCCAGCTTCCACCTGTAGGCTCGGGGGATAGTTATCTAATCATCACTCAATGTTCTTTGTAAATCTGTGGAGTGATGAGGCCCGAGCCTAGACGCCAAACTCAACTATATGCTGCTTCTAATAAACATATTAAGAACACGTGAGTTGTCTGACTGAACTTGTTTTTTATAAGTAGAATCAAACCTATTTAAATTATATTAATAATAGGACTATGGCTTATATTGGTTCTTTGTTTTGTAATCGCACGTGTCCTTCATTTAGAAGTGTGTTCAGCACAAAACCACAAACACTCCCAGTGTCATTTGGTACTTGGAAACAAATGTGTTTTCCTATTCTGCAGCTCTATTACATTTGGATGAAATTAGCCTCTCGCTGCTGCACGCCTGATGGTGACACTTTATTAAGGGTAATTTCGCAAATCCTCAATTTACAGCCAGGACAACGAGATAAACAATGTTTATGTCCCCTATGGCCAGTAAGCAGGGACACCTTCCACCTGTCTGCCTTCAGCTGAATCTACATCTAAAGACATTTCACTTCAGATGACCGATAACATTATGTCAGATCCAACACAGGCTCCAAGTCAACAGCTGTACCTGTCATGCTTTGATAACACCTACACAGTGTGTTCTGACATGTAAACATCCAGACATCATTGACATGCTGCTACAAATTCAGGTGAAATGTAAAACTTCAAAGGCTTTGTGCACAATATCTACAGCAGTGATTCTCAAATGGGGGTACGCGGACCCCTAGGGGTACGTCGGGGTACTGCAGGGGGTACGTGAGATACAAAAAAAAAAAGTGAATAAAAAAAATAGCATGCATGATTACGAAAATAATCTTAGTACAATAAGTTATATAGAAAACGCAATTGTATATAAAATATTCCTAGAACCACCAAGGGGGTCCTCATATAAACATTCAAATGTGTGTATTGTATTTTATAGTTTTTCATAATGTATCATTTCGATTCACTTCAATTGAAAAACTCCTTGGAAAAATCTGTTTTAAAAAAATGTGTTTTTTTTTCATGCATAAAGGGGGAAATATCCAGTTTGTTGTAATTCATGCATGAAGGAGTTAATAAATCACACACTGATGGAACATCACTATATTGTAATGATTTGTATAGGCTTTTTCTATCAAAAATGTTGGGGGTCGGTCAGGGGGTACTTGGCTGAGAAGATGTTTCAAAGGGGGTACATTACTGAAAAAGGTTTGAGAAGCACTGATCTACAGCATACTTGTTGGCAAAGACAATCTGAAGTCCTAGGCTCTTCTAACAGTGCAGTTTACAATATTACAATATAGGAAAAAGTGCAAGAAAATGGTGCGAATAAGTAGAATGAGATAAAACAGAGAGTAATATATGATGGTAGCCTGCATCAATCCTGTGAAGGGACATGCCTATTTAGTATTTTGGTTTGATTAATTTACTCCAGGTGGAACTAAAGTCTGATTTACGTGAGGCCTGAGAGATGCCCACATGTTGGCAGGTTGCTTTGCATAAGCCCTGAGAAGTTGCCTCAAATCTCCTCTGACTTCTTAGGTAATATCGTGAGTGTAGCCTACTTAGACAGCGGAGGGTCAGTGGCGTTAATGCGATGTGACAATCATCACTGACCTGTCTGTCTGACGGAGCAGGAGGTAGTGCATGGTGACTAAAAGGCCACGGCTAGCACGTGAGATGGCGGGGGAGGGGCAGTGATGACAGGCTTTCAGGGCATTGTGGGAAACAGCACAGAGCCAGGGGAACATTATGGCATACAAAGTGATAGGGTAACTGAAGGGAGATTATGGGCTTCACGTTATGGAGAGATCAATTGGAAAGAAATGTAGTTAATTGGAAACACATTTTTGGGTAATTGTACACAACCTTTAGACTTGATATTGAATATTCTTGTTTGTTTGTAGCCTTTATTTAACCAGGTGAAAGCCCCTTGAGATCAAAAGATCTCTTTTTCAAGGGTGACCTGCAGGACATTAGTTACACATGTAACATAAAAACAACAGCACAACAATAAGGATGACATACAACATAATGTACAGGGTACAGTTTACAAACTCTATTTACAGAGACAGGTACCATGAGCATCAAACAGCATGTACTTGTACTTGTACTTTTTGTAATTTACAAGAAGAAACTACGTGTCATTTATTCTATGACTGAATGTATTCTAGAAGGTTTTGGTCTTTAAAAAAAGAAAACAAGACGAACAGTACAGGATGGAGACATTGTGTATTTAACAAATATTTTATCTGAAATATTAAACTGAATTTATATAATTTCTTGGTTTTTGTCTTTATTTATTTAATGTCATTTTGTATTACTTGCTCATATACAGTATGTAAATAATAGGAAAAAAGGGAAACATTTTGAAACATTTTAAAAAGGGGAAAAGCGAAAAAAGGGGGAAAAAAAAGAAAAAATGGAAAATAGCTGAAAAAAGGGCACAAATAAAATTGAGAACATTTGGAAAATAAATATAAAAAATTGGTAAGAATTATAAAAAATTAGGAACAAATGAATAAAATGAAAGAAGGACCGAAAAAGAAACAAATGAATATAGAAAAAATGAGAACAACATGGAAAGAAGGACAGAGCCAGGGGGAACAAAGACAGCACAGATGTTTCTGCCTGATGCAAGCAGCCAAAACCCTGGGACGCTTTCCCGCATGTTCCCACCGACTCTCTGTTCATTTGTCTTCAGAGCGTACGTCTGAGTAACCAAGGCAACCAAGAAACACTTCGGCACAAAATAAAGGCATTTACAACAGAGTGGACTTTCACTGAGACGTTATATTTATAGACAGCTTTGCTTTCTTCTGCTTGTAAGAAGCGCTGGCAAAATGCCATGAGGTCCATTTCCTGTGTCTGCTTTGAATCCGAGATGCATGTGTGGGAAAATATGTCTTTTTAAAAAAAAAGCAAACTTTACTGCACGATTTGTGTTTCTCCAATAACAAAATGTAATAAAAAAGAAATGAAGAATTAAAAGACCAATTTACTGTAAAAGAGAATGTTGCTAATAAAACTATTAACTAACAATATAAATAAAAACCTATAAAATAAATGAATACATAAAACAATATAATATATAATAAATAAAGATTAAAGGACAAATTAAAGGGCATGTCGCTAATCTAAAAAGATAAGGGTGTTTAAACAAACATACAGTATCTAACGTGCTGTATGTGTCCAATGACGAGGAGGAGATATAAAGTGGTTGTGTGAGATATCTTTGGAAATAGAAAACGTTAATTATATGGCTGCACAGAAGAAACCCCCATCGTGTAACTGTTTTTCTACGATGAGTGAATATTGTAAATGAAGTTGTCAGGGGGTGAGTTTTGAGAGGGAATCCTGTGCCCAAATGGAAAGAAACACATTCAGTTATTAATGCTTTTGCGCGCTTGGAGCTCCCTTATAATCTGGGATTTATTTTTATAAAAGCAAACTTTGTTGCACTATTTGTGTTTCTCCAAAAAAGTCTTAACCCTTATGTTGTGTTCGGGTCTCCTGTGACCCGTTTCAAGTTAAAATTATATAATAACTAAGCTCTAGTTTTCTGTATCGCATCATGGCTTCATGATATCCTCCACAACAGCTAAACACTACAAAACTGATTTTGACAATTTTAGCCAAGTCTGAAGGTCTCTAAAAAAAAAGTGAATAATTTGGTGACCCAGCAGCAATGTTGTGGGTCACTCGGGGTCAAATTTGGCCCAATCAAGATTCATCTTTCACTTTAGACGCCCCTCCCCCCCCCCCTTCATCCACTGTAACAATAATTGTTCGCAACATGCACCTGGTCTCCCCTCCCGCTGCCCCCCTCCCCTCCCCTCCCTCTGCCCCCCTCCCCCCACGGGAACTCGACCTTTCTCAAAGAATATGTACACTAACACTTGAACCTGAACTCACACATGCACGTGTGCAATGTGTGGTGTAATGTCTTTTGGGGCCGTACAACAGGATTGTACGGTTATGGATGCATAATATTAGTTATGACGTAGTTAAAACAATATTGGATGATAGTCATTCTTCTTTGTGTTTTGGACTGAGATAAATCATGGGTCAAAATTTACCTGCGAACACCATGAACGGTAACAGCTTTCAAACACAACACAAGGGTTAAAGGGTTTTCAAACAAACATCTGTCACATAATATTTACTGTATGTATCCAAAAAGGAGGAGGAGATATACAGTGGTTGTGTGAGATACTTGTGGTAATAGAAATAGAAAACGTTAAAATGATAGGAGTTCACAGAAGACAAACCCATCGTGTAACTGCTTTTCTACAATGAGTGAATATTGTAAATTAAGTTGTCAGGTGGGGAGTTTTGAGAGTTAATCCTGTACCACACAAATTAAATGATTCATGTTTTTACACGCTTGGAGCTCCCTTCAAATCTGGGAATTCTTTTTTTAAAAGCAAACTTTGCTGCACTATTTGTGTTTCTCCCAAAAAGGCTTAAAGGGTTTTCAAACAAACATCTGTCACCAGGGGCGGACTGGGACTACAAATCAGCCCGGGACTCTCGACCGGCCCACTTCGGTACCGCCGGCCCACCGCGGTACCGCAAGTAAATACCGCTAGTAAATTGTCGACGGGGGGGGGGGGGTAGAGACATTAAGGGTAAATAATGTCTACCTCCGGGCCGGTGGACTTGTATTATCACTGGCCCCACCATTGTAACCACTGACCCGGAGCATTCGTCCAAAGAAAATCGACTAATAATGAAGAAAATTAACACATTTGTTGCAATAGTAATGTATGCACTAACTACATTACTACTTGTACTACAACATTTTAATCATCAGTTCTTCCAACCCAGTCTCATAAAAAAACGTGTAATAACTACGTTGGTCCACAACGTAGGACGTAGTATTTCTACAAAAACGCCTCTGAAATTGTAAGATCCCTACGTTTTTTTTCACCATTCATTCCAATGGCTGGCGTCTATGTCACGTGATCTTCACATTTCTCCCTGCAGAAAAAAAAAACATGGCCGAACTTCGTTTTATTCTCGGTGTAAAATGCCTATTTTAAAGTTAGTTTGGCCATTAAAATGCGTTTTGATGTCATTTGATGCGAGAAATATGAGTTGTTATTTCAGATTATGTGTGCAGTGGATGCACATGATCTTTAGTTTGCTAGTTATTACGAAGATTACTTCAGGAAATTGTGTCTATACAACGTTTTCATTGTCACCAAGGTGGTTGCTAGGGACGCTGCTATCGATATTATTTCTGTTATGTTGTGTAACTGTTTAATGGTGTTATCTTTATTGCTACCCCCTTCCCCGTCAATGTATAGTGTTGGTCCACAGAGCAAACGTATTAGTTTAACAAAATCCGCATCTAAAATTGTGGCATAGATACGTTATTTTCCCCTGTGCAATTCTCCATTTACTCAACAATAACACATCATTATCCTTGTGTTTATTTATTTGTTTGATTAATTAATAAACACAAGTTGGAGTCCGTCAGGACCGAGGGTCGGAGCAGCTCATTTGCTTTACAGAATATTACACCCGGAAGTAAGTATTCTCTCCGCGTTGCTTGACAAACCCCGTGATAGTCTTCAAGCTCTGTGATTGGAGAGTGTGCCGAGCATCGAACAGCACTTGAAATGGGATGGAACCACGGCAGAATGTCCAAAACTGGATTTGAACGGGTCCACCCCGTCCCCCCTCCCCCAGAACTACACATGCTGGTTATTGTGTTTCGCAACATGTTCTCTATCTATGGCACGTCTCTACTGGGAGTGTAGTTTTAAAAGACGTTTTCGTATTTCCCATAATAAGAAGTTGCCAGTATTAAACTGTGTCCATCCCTGGAGGTTTAGGGGATAGGAAACACTCAAATGTAAAACATATAATTAATAAATGGGGGAAAATTGCTTGTGCCCATAATGGGTAGCATTACCCACATGCCAGCTAAGGTCAGAAGAGCTTTATTTAACAGCTGGTCTTATGTTTGTGACCCCTCCTGTTGTTAATTGATGAGCCTGAAACATGCACTTGTCAAGGTTCAGAGGCACATTTTGCAAATATGGCAGTAGCCATCGATCATCTTAAGATAAGATATACTTTATTGATCCCAAGTTGGAAACATTTGCGTTACATCAGCATGTGTAACAGTTGTAAATATGCAGTGGTGTTTATTTGTAAATCATTTAGTATAATCACACAAATTCTGTGTTTTATATTTAATAATTCTGTGTTCTTTATTTATTGATTGTTCAATACCTGACAAGGCCGGAGATGAAAAACTTTGGTCGCAGGTTCCTCAACAGTGCATTACAAGACATCTATCAATATGTGTGTACCTCCACCATTAAACTGTCGTATTCTGCACATTTATTATACTATCTACATACATCTTATATAAGAGTATAATACATATGTATAATATCAGTTAAAATAAGTGCTTCAACATAGTTAACATTGCTGGAGGTATCCACAACGTTTTTCATTCATTGCATAACTACACCGTTTGTGTATATGATATGTCATTAAACCTTAGAAAATCTTGAAATCTTGAAAGGGATGTGCAAAATAGTCATTATATACAGTCTTTAATTAACTATTAGTAGAGAATAACGAGTAATGAATATACTTTATAGGGATCCTATTCATATCTAATAATAAAAATAATGAAATGCAATAACATGCTTTAACCACTAGGTGTCCCTTTATATCAGCTGTGCACCTTTATGGTGTAAATACAGCCTATCTACCAATTGGATCAAATATAAAAGTCAGCCGAATTAGTGTTGATACTGCAAGGAGACGTATTGTGTGAAAAGAAATGTAAGATGTTGTTTAATGGCTGATATATTTATGATCCATGTCACGTTTTCAGTGTTGGCGGCAGTTCCTCATGTTTGTCTAGAAGTCTTCTCATCAGGGCTCTATAAATAGAGAACTACGGCATATATGTAATATTTAATGCAGCCGAACCGTGTATTACAATGCCGTTATGTGATGACTTTCAAAGAGAAAAGCAAGCACACTCGGAATAAAGTGTTTTCGGTCTGTTTCCGGTATTTGTTAATGACGATGTGATGTGAGATGTGAGACTGGAATTGCACAGGGGAAAATAACGTATCTATGCCACAATTTTAGATGCGGATTTTGTTAAACTAATACGTTTGCGCTGTGGACCAACACTATACATTGACGGGGAAGGGGGTAGCAATAAAGATTACACCATTAAACTGTTACACAACATAACAGAAATAATATCGATAGCAGCAAAGGAAAAGTCATAAAAGTCAGTCAATGCTTTCCAAAAGCACGAGCAGTGAACTCCAGGTCCACGTGAGTGACTGAACTCAAAATTGAAAGAAACAGACTAAGAAATGACGTAAGCTCCATGATCAAAACTGCCAAAAAGAATTTCATCAATGTCAAAACTGAGGAAAACAAAAATAAACCCTGTGAACTTTGGAAACTACTCAATAACCAGCTTGGCTGCAGTAAAAAACTCAAAACGAGATTTTCTAACTTAAACATAAAGACAGATAACAGGCTCATCACAGACAAGCTGGATGTGGCCAAGTACTTGAACATTTTTTCACAAACATAGCCACAACTCTTGTAAATAAATTACCCTCCCACTCAGGGCTTTTTGGAGTAGATCACATCATGACCTACTACAAAAACCTAGGGGTACGCAAAGATGATTTCAGTCTAGCAAGGGTAACAACAGCAGAGGTACTCATTAAACTGAGCGCCCTTCAACCTAACAAGGCCACTGGCCACGACAATATCCCCTCCAAATTCCTCAGAGACACAGCAACCGCCATCTCACCAGTCATCGCTCACATAATTAACCTCTCCATAAAACAGGGAAAAGTACCCAAAGACTTCAAAATTGCAAGAGTAACCCCCCTGCACAAAAAGGGCAGCAAATTGGACCCAGGCAACTACCGCCCTGTTTCTATACTTACCTCCATCTCGAAAGTCATGGAAAAAATAGTATATGAACAGGTCGAAAAGTACCTCGCGGAAAAGAAACTAATCTATGAATTTCAATCTGGCTTTAGAACATCCCACTCCACTGACACATGCCTTCTTTATTTGAGCGACCACATCAAACAAGAGGTGGACGAGGGCAAGTACTGCGGCATGGTGATGCTGGACCTACAAAAGGCTTTCGACACTGTCAATCACCCCATTCTGATTGACAAGCTAAAAGCAATTGGTTTTGATAAACTATCGGTGAGCTGGATGCAATCCTACCTGGAGGGGAGAGAACAGATGGTGGAGGTAAACGGTACTCTGTCCCCCCCCCTCCCAGTGAGCTGTGGTGTTCCACAAGGAAGCATATTAGGTGCGTTACTGTTCCTAATTTATGTAAATGACATGTCATCAGCATGGAGTTTCAGGCTCTGCACTTTCCCTCCTCACCTCATACCTGAAAGACCGTACCTACAGGGTGACTTGGAGAGGGTCTGAGTCCGACCCTTGTCAATTAACTACGGGGGTCCCTCAGGGCTCTGTTCTTGGTCCCCTCCTCTTCTCCCTGTACACAAACTCGCTCGGATCAGTCATTAGCCCGCATGGTTTTTCTTACCACTGCTACGCTGACGACACCCAATTAATTCTGTCCTTTCCCCGCTCAGAGACCCAGGTCGTCGCACGCATCTCTGCTTGTCTAGCTGACATCTCTCAGTGGATGTCTGCTCATCACCTCAAGCTCAACCTTGACAAGACTGAGCTGCTCTTCCTTCCGGGAAAAGATTGTCCCACTCTTGACCTAACAATCAACATCGGCACCTCAGTTGTTTCCCCCGACTCAGACTGCAAGGAATCTGGGTGTGACCCTAGATAACAACCTGTCCTTCACTGCAAACATCGCTGCTACAACCCATTGCTGCAGATACACGCTTTACAACATCAGGAAGATACGTCCCCAGCTGACACAGAAAGCGACTCAGGTTCTGGTCCAGGCTCTCGTCATCTCACGCCTAGACTACTGCAACTCCCTCCTGGCTGGTCTACCTGCATGTGCCATCCGACCTCTGCAGCTCATCCAGAATGCAGCGGCTCGTCTGGTCTTCAACCTTCCTAAATGTTCCCACACTACTCCGCTCCTACGCTCGCTTCACTGGCTTCCGGTAACTGCTAGAATCCACTTCAAGACACTGGTACTTGCTTACCATGCTGCGAATGGATCTGGCCCTTCCTACATCCAGGACATGGTTAAACTGTACACCCCAGCACGTGCACTCCGCTCTGCATCAGCCAAACGACTCGCTGCGCCCTCGCTGCGAGGGGGACCCAAGTTCCCAACGGCGAAAACACGTGGGTTTGCTATCCTGGCTCCAGGATGGTGGAATGAGCTCCCCATTGACATCAGGACGGCAGATAGCTTGCACATCTTCCGGCGCAAACTGAAAACTCATCTCTTTCGACTCCACTTCGAGCGTTAGAACTATTAACAAAGCACTTATATACTAATAAAGGACTGGCTGATCTAAAGCCAGTTGAGTAGCACTTGAAATGTTTTTGCTCTATGAAACCTGATGTACTTATATGATTCTGTTTTCTTCAAGTTGTATTTTGTTGGACGAACGCACTTATTGTAAGTCGCTTTGGATAAAAGCGTCAGCTAAATGCAATGTAATGTAATGTGACTGCAACTTGTTCCTGTTCGCGGACGACTCAGCCCTGCTGGTCTCTGACAGGAACGGGTTGCAGGTTGAAAAAACCCTCAGCTCCGAGCTCGGCAGAATCTGCACCTGGCTCGCAGATAATACATTATCATTACACCTGGGTAAAACAGAGTCCATTCTCTTCGGTTCGAAACATAATCTCAGCAAATCCGACGACTTCTCAGTTGCAGTGGGCGACATTATTGTCACAAGTAAGAAGGAAATTACATACCTAGGATCTATTCTTGAGGCAAACCTCTCCTGTGACAAAATGGCATCCAATGTAATAAAAAAAGTCAATCAAAGAACTAGATTCCTATACCGGATCTCCTCTCTGGTAAACAAAAACACCCTGAAAACTCTGGCAGGAGCACTCATTCAAGGGTACTATGACTATGCTTGCACGTCATGGTACCATAGCACCTCCAAGGCGCTAAAAATAAAACTTCAAACATCGCAAAATAAACTGGTCAGACTACTGCTTGACCTTTCATCTAGAACCCACCTCACCTCTGCCCACTTTGACAACCTAGGATGGCTTAGAGTAGACGACAGAGTACAGCTACTTGCAATGGGCCTGGTCTACAAGATCCACTACACCTCTATGGTACCCATGTACATGTCAAAATTCTTCCCAAAGGTCAAGGAATACCATGATCATAACACCAGAGGGAGCTCCACAAATCATGTGAAACCCAGATTTGGCACAAAAAAGGGGGAATACACGTTTCGCAATTATGCCACATCAAGGTGGAACGCTCTTCCCACAACTGTAAAGGAAAGTAAAACTATACTTACCTTCAAAACCTCTCTTAAAGAGCACCTTCGGGGGAGAGCATTGCAAAACTGGCCCCGGTAATGGTACAAATCTCAACCTGTCGTTCAATGGACAGCTTCCCCGCCCCCCATCTATGTATATACTCGCATTTTAGACTCTGTTACTAACTGTATATCTGTAGACTTGGTATGTCTTAAATGTCCGGTTAGGATGTATTAGAACGAAATCTAAAATGAAATTTGTAAACAAGCAATCTGTATGTAAAAAACCACCTGTATGTAAATTGTAAATAAGCCGTCTGTATGTCAAATATGTCTTATATGTCTTAAATGATATGATGAATTGGAAATGGGGGACCCCGATGTAAACAAGACGAAAGTCTTTCTCTGGTCTGCATCCCCTTAACAATTGTATGTTTTGAGCTGTACTGTACTGTACCCAATATACAAGCTGTTAATAAACTTTTCAATCAATCAATCAATCAGCATCCCTAGCAACCACCTTGGTAACAATGAAAACGTTATATCGACACAATTAATCTTCGTAATAACTAGCAAACTAAAGATCATGTACATCCACTGCACACATAATCTGAAATAACAACTCATATTTCTCGCATCAAATGACATCAAAACGCATTTTAATGGCCAAACTAACTTTAAAATAGGCATTTTACACCGAGAATAAAACGAAGTTCGGCCATGTTTTTTTTTTCTGCAGGGAGAAATGTGAAGATCACGTGACATAGACGCCAGCCATTGGAATGAATGGTGAAAAAAACGTAGGGATCTTACAATTTCAGAGGCGTTTTTGTAGAAATACTACGTCCTACGTTGTGGACCAACGTAGTTATTACACGTTTTTTTATGAGACTGGGTTGGTTCTTCCTCATTTCCCTCAATTGTTCATATTTGGTTTATTAAAATAATGATATTGTGGTCATTGTTAAAAAATGTCTGCTATTATTATGAGTAGCCTATTATTATTTGTATAATGCACTTTCTGCCTTCCTGTCATTAGGAGTTAGACATGTAATGGCTATGTAATTGATTTGATTAGAACCTTCATTATCCTAAACTGCTGGGACATTTCGCCAATACCTTTATATTGTCTACTCTTCACTTACTTGTCAGCATAGGTCGGCATTGATGTACAGAGCCGACAGAAGACCTTGTTTATATTGGCATCATATTGGTGCAGCCAGTGACGCGTCATAAAACCAGGAAGTAAGCTGCTGGTTCCCTCGACAAGGGTTTTGGAAAATAGCTGGAAATAAGGTCTGTGGAAAACAAACCTGTTTGATAAATGCATGTTTTGTTCAGCCGGATAATCTCCACATGTCTACCCTACTTTTATAATTTTCGAATCATAAATCTAATCGATAGATTATAAAAGGGTTTTAGGACGCGTCACTGCAGCCAACTCCATCGATCAAGCTGGCTGAAACTTTCTCTCCCTCTTCTTCTCATACTCCCTGTCACTCTCCTTTAACTCCTCCGGTGACTTTCTTTTATTTGAAGATTGTTTTTTGCACGGCGCTTGGCCGGTTACCGCTGGTATTAAAAACATTTGGCGAATGGTTAGGTGGCGCGATAGTCTGTAGTGAAGGAGCGCGCTCTCGCTCACGGGAGCCTGCTCCCGCTGCGCTCCGCAGCAAACAGCTGTTTGCTTTTCACCCAACAATGACAACCGACTCACGGAACGCTATGTTGTAGCGTTGATAAACGAAACAATTTAACTAAATTGCTTGTCAAAATACCAATACCACAGGACAATTTTTTTAAAGCAATATTTTTAGTGGCCCGAGCGGGCAAGTGGAAAGTACGTTATGCTGGCCCGGGGTGTCTAAATAGTGCTTCCGGGCCAGCGGGCCATTTAATGTCGAGCCCTGCCGGTTACCGGCCGGCCCACATCGTCCGACCGGCCCACTTCAGTACCGGCCCATCGGGATTCGTCCCGAACGTCCCGATGGCCAGTCCGCCCCGTCTGTCACATGTAACATTTACTAGGCCCTATGTGTCCAAAAAGGAGGAGGAGATATATAGTGGTATATGGTGTGAGATACTTGTGGTAATATAACGTAAAATGATACGATTGCACAGAAAAAATAAACATCATGTAACTGTTTTTGTAAGATGACTATATTCTAAATTGAGTTGTCAGGTGGTGAGTTTGGAGACTAAATCCTGTGCCAGAATGTACAAAAAAAACATGCAATTATTCATGCTTTTGCACGCTTGGAGCTCCACTTTGAAACCTCTGCCGTGTCCTTCATGCTTCCTCTCCAGTCTGTGGGCTGTGCGCCTCAGTGATGCGTCACATGGATAGGTGCGGTTTGCACAGCGCAACTCCCCAAATACTCCTCATTTGTCCGGTTACTGAGCTCGGGAAACAAGCACATCGGGAGCAGCTATGATTTGATGGTGTAACTTTAAAAAAAATAAATATAGTTTTGGATTTCCCTGTAGGGATGGAGTATGCAGCTCATTCTTAAACAGCCAAGACGTCTCAGTGAGTTGTGGCAACTGCGATGTGGAGCAGCTGCTGCAACAGCCTCGGTCTAACACCGCTGGACAGGCACCAGGTTCCACTCATCCAAATATGCGCGTAATTGGAGTGCACTTGCGAGGCGTCCCTTGCTACCCATGCGGGATAACGTCGTCGTGATGTTCAATACTTCGGGAATTGAGTTCACTTTTACCAAGAAGGAGGACATTTCCGAAGTTATCAATGGCTCTCTGCACCTTCTGTACGACGCCTTCACCACCGTCGGTCCCACGGCCATGTGGAACGAGTCTTGCGGGGAACAGCTGCAGGATTTCGGGCGTCCGGAGAAGATCATCATCGGGGTGATGCTGGCCATCATCACAGCGGTCACCGTTATGGGCAACACGCTGGTGGTGATCGCGGTGTGCGTGGTGAAGAAGCTGAGGCAACCTTCAAACTACCTTCTGGTTTCTCTGGCAGTGGCCGACCTGTCCGTAGCCATCGTGGTGATGCCCTTTGTGATAGTGACAGACCTCACCGGGGGGAAGTGGCTTTTTGGAGAGGTGTTCTGCAACATCTTCATCGCAATGGATGTAATGTGCTGCACTGCCTCCATCATGACCCTGTGTGTGATCAGCGTCGATAGGTAAGTTGGCAAAGTTATAGCAACTAGAGAAAGCCTGTCAATTTGCACTGGTAACAACATTACGCATGAAGCATGGGCGGTTCTAGGGGGGTAACTCTGTGCTTGGACCCCCCTGTGGCCCCCCTCCAAAAGTGAATTGAATTTTCAAATGAAATTAATTCAACGTTTATTTATAAAGCCCAATATGACAAGAAACAACATTAATGACAGTGTAAAAGATAATACAAATTACAGAAAAGTATAAAAGACATTATAGAACGTGAAATACAACCAAAAGATAGTACAAATACAATAAAAACAATACAATAAAACACCATAAAAGAGTCAGGAGTACAAACATAGGGTAATCTGAAACCATAGTGTAGCAACTGATACTGTGCTGTAAAACTGCATTTAGGTCAAAGATAAGGTAAGTAACGAAACAAAAATCGTTACAAAGTCAGAAAACAATAATGGTATTTTTAGTTTATTTTTTGTGCGCTATGACTTTACTGAAATGTTAAAAATGTTAACACTGTTTTTGAGCCCTTGTCCAGCATTAAATGTGCCCAATTTCTCATCAATAACTGGCCCCAGCATGGCCACCTGCAGAACAATTGGTCTGGAACCACCATGGCACATGTACCCTGAGATTAAAGCTGTGTTATAAGCAGCTCGAAGTAGGAGCAGAAACAGTTAAAGTACCAAACACAGTAATGCATTTGTTTTTGTGCCAGGGAATGATGTCTAAATACATCACTCCACATGATCCATTATTCCTCTGTGCGGTTAAAACCACAAAAGATTGATATTACATTACATTACATTGCATTTAGCTGACGCTTTAATCCAAAGCGACTTACAATAAGTACATTCGACCAGGAAGATATGAACAACATCCACATATAGATGTCTATGTTGTTGCTTTCACAAAGAGGACACAGCTCCATTAACAGAAAATGAATACGCAGACTGTGATTCAGGAAAATCTGAAATAGTAAATGACCTCTAGGAGATGCAACACCACTACAAAGCAACAGAAACTGAGCACAGGGACACAACATGACTTCAGATAGATGCTAACTGACCATAACAAAACAAAAAGACACACAAAATTAACATAAAGACGATAACTGACAACGATAAGATCCAACATGACCTCAAAGACATTCATACAACAAAGAGATAGACATAAAAAACAACCAAAAAAGGGATGTATTAAAGAATGCAGGTATGAACAACCTCCACATAAAGATGCCTAGATGTTGTTGCTTCCACAAAGAGGACACAGCTCCATTACCAGTGGATACGCAGACTGTGATGAATTTAAATCATGCTTAATTAATTTCCCTGACCGGACGATGAGCTGTGTTTCTTGTAATTACGCTTGATCTCGCCCATGGACCTTACAGCTGCTCTGACTTTGAAACATAATTCACCTTCGTCCTTCATTTTACACACACAGCTTCAGTCTCACTTTATTGAATCGTGGGACCCTGTATCTCCGGTTAGATGGTAACAATTCATATTCACTGTTAAGGACATGTGTAGCGGCAAAAACTCCCCATGAGTTATGCCGCTGAGAGGCTAAAACTTGCTCTTCACTGTGATGCGTTATAAGTTAGCAAAATCAATCAAATGTAGGTCAATTATGCTTGATACAACAGCCCCAGCTCTCCAGAGAGTTTCATTTAATTTGTTAGCAGCTCACCCCTCAGCACAACAGGAGCCCCAGATTGATTATCATAAGAGGAAATATGAAGGGTATATTTCAAGGTTGTTATGTATAAGTTATTGGGCTTTTTTCTTATTGACTTAGATTTGTTAGAACATATTTTCAAATTGAATTGACTGAATTTATTGTAAATGGGGCTTATTGTCACATGAATACTAAGGTGTAATATATGCTTACAGATATATTTAAGAAGTACAATACAAGAAAAGCTCACGTTTCATTTGTGGGCCGTATTCCATTATACTTTTTGAGTTTGCTGAGGGCCGATTCAAAATGTCCCGCGGGCCACATTTGGCCGCCGTGCCGTAGTTTTGACACCCCTACCGTAGTCATTTAGAGTTCTTGGTGTTGTAATAACGACAGAAAAACAAACAATATCTAACTCCGGAGCAATTCACCCTCTCCTCTTTGTCATACACCCAAAACCGGCATCCAACAGGTCAGCTAAATACCAATAAACCACACTCACGTGACAATTGCCGGAAGTGATAACCAATAAGAATTAAACGAGGTGCAAACATAAATACACTGGAAGAAAAGCTGCTCCAAAAACAAGTGAAACAATTAGGAAAACTTGGTGTTTTCACTTCAAATAAGTAACAATCTGCCAATAGAACAAGTGAACATTAGCTTGGTTAGATGTCTTGAAATAAGAAGGGATATTTAGATAAATCACATCTTGTAATTAGCTGGAGAACTCATTTTGAACTATATTTGACCAGAATCAGGAAATGTTGTGTTACAATATAAGCCGCACATGCTCCAAAGTGTTCTGTTTTCTGATGTTAGTTAAAAAATATGTGTTTCATCTGAGATACGACTCAAAATAAGATTTGTTTGACTTAACAAGATGATGCATTGTCTAAAAACAAGACCCTATATCTCACTGCGGTGTTACTTCTGAAGTTATTGTGTCTTATATCAGGTGTAGAGACATATTCTGACTAATCAAATCAAATCAAGTTTTATTTATATAGCACATTTATAAACGATTTTTGGTCGAGCCAAAGTGCTGTACATATAATAAAAATAGCCTACAGTAGAGACACTTTACAGCAAATACAACAGCACAGATTGTTCAGAATATCAGTATGAGAAAAACGACAACCTCTGTCCTTAGACCCTCTGTCCTTAGACCCTCACATCGTATAAGGAAACACTTCCAGAGAAAACCCACAGTTTAAAGGGAACATGGGAGAAACCTCAGGGAGAGCAACAGAGGAGAGATCCCTCTCCCAGGACGGACAGACGTGCAATAGATGCCGTGTGTAAATCGAAGAGATAATACATTTTACAGCATATAGACCGAATGTTAGGAAATGCATGTGTCTGTAATAAGAAGATGAATCCACGAGGATGTCAGCTACAATCCTGTGGAAGCCATCAGGGAAGCAGCATGACGAGACCCAAGGCAGGACCGCAGAGACAGGTTCAGCCACGACCCGAAGTCCACGACTTAATCCAGAACTCAGGATAGAGGATCCAAGACACAGGACTACAGCAAGAGGATCAGCCTCGACTCCGGATCCCGGCGTAGATATAGATACAAAACAAGAAAAAAGATTTGGCTGGGTTAATCGGAACAAGAGAATACACAGACACAGACAGAGAGGGAAAAGGTCATTGGATAAAAGTTATTCTTGATAACCCTCTAGAAAGATCTCATGAACTTCCCCACTCAATCTATCAAGACCCGAGCAGTTCTATTAGATATAGATAAGAAACAGAGAGAGGGAGCACATATTAGAAATTAGATACTAGATATTAGACAAAGATACTTGGCAAGATTTTGAGTTTTTGTAGTGTGAAGATAATAATAGAAATAATAAGCAATGGCAAAACAATAATTTTGGCTCCGACAACATGGTTGGGGTTAGAGATGATGTTGTTATGGTCGGCTGATTCATAAAGTCTCTCACAGACCTACAATCTTTGAGCAGATTTTGAAGTAAATTATTCATTCAAGTTAGTTCCCAATTTCCCAACAGTGTGTTGCATTACATTCCTTATTCAAAATGGGAAAAGTAAACACCCATCCCTTCATTCATCAAGATCCACTTCCACTATCTCAAGGCGAGGCAAGTTTATTTAGACAGCATCTTTCAACACAAGGCAATTCAAAGTGCTTTGCAAAAAATAAAAACCGTCAAGGGCTTTAAGAGTCAGTTCAGCAGAATCAGATTATAAAACGGTATTTAAAAACAGTCATTTAACAGCAAACACAATAAAATATATTGTCTTTGCGTTTAAAATATAATAATAAGAATACATTTGATTTATGGAGCGCTTCTCATGGTAATCAAAGACACTTTACATGCTGAAACTCATACAAACAACACACTTAAAATATATAAAACACAACGATAATAAGAGATTAAAAGCAGTTCTGACGAGGTGAGTTTTGATTTGAGATTTGAATGAAGACAGATTGGTGCAAATAAGCTAATATAGAATAACACAGGTGTAAAATACATGAATAAGAGTTACAGTGCAGTGTAAGATATGAATAGTTTGATTAAAAGCGGCTGGGTTTATAATGCCAGAGCTCATTCTGATATTTCCAGTGCTCCCACTATAATATGAACTCAATTAAGAGTCAATTGATCATTGTTCTGCCTCAGTAGCCATAATGAAGATAGGGGGCTCATTGGAGTATTGGTGATCTGATTAATCCTCCATCTTGCCAATCAGGTGTTGTTCCCTCAGTGCATTATTTATATGAATGTTGAAGCACTGTGGAGCACGAGGGAGTTAAGTGTTCCTGAGGAAGATAATGAAATTATGGGAGGAAGTGGATCCCGGGTATCATTGTGTGATATAGTGTAATTGAGAATGTGTTTTGAGCTGGTTGGACAAAGGGTTAGGTCACAGAGGTCACAGAGGTCATGTTATTGACAATGGACGGATAGATTTACGTCTGTGGCAACTCCCCAAGGAAGGCTGAAAAACTAAGTCTTATATTAAAGCATTTCTGTAGAGTCTAGACTACTCAGGCCATATTCACAAACACAAGGGAAAACAATTATGTTATATCCACTCCAAGAAAGGCTAACAAACACAATTTGTCAATCTTATTTTAAAACATTATATATCTTATACCTCAGACAACGCAGGCCAAATTCACAAACACAAGGGAAAAGAGAATTTAAATTATATCCTCATATTAACATTATGTCAACTGTAACACACCTGAAAACGACATGTTGGAGTTTTACAAGAGTGTGTAGAAACCATTTAGCAACCAATAATAGAAGTTTAAACCAGGGGCTAAACGTAATGACTTAATGGTTGAAATAATTAGCTAAAAAAGTAATATCAATAGAAAATTATAAGCTAAAAGTATTGGAAAAATGTTTAAATTGTCAAAAGTAATGCAACAATATTTGAAGTAAAGTAAAAACAAATTGTAACTTAAGGAATATATGGTTAAAAAAGAAAGCTAGAAGCATACTACTGTCTATGGCTAGAAGTATCATTACATATATATTTATATACAGTATACATAGCCTATAGCTAAAACAACAGCTTTTAAACAGTTAAGACAGTTAGCCAAAAGAAAAGTCATGAGCTATTGAAAGATAGCTAATAGGAACAGTAATAATAGTTAAAATAGTGAAAGGTATTATATAAGCTAAAACATTAATAATGGTTGAATGGTTTGTTGAGCCAGAAGGCAAAGCTCTCTGTCTACCGGGCCATTTTCATCCTACCCTCACCTATGGTCATGAAGGATGGGTCATGACCGAAAGAACGAGATCGCAGATACAAGCGGCCGAGATGGGTTTTCTCCGCAGGGTGGCTGGTGTCTCCCTTAGGGATAAGGTGAGAAGTTCAGTCATCCGGGAGGGACTTCGCGTCGAAAGGAGCCAGTTGAGGTGGTTTGGGCACCTAGTTAGGATGCCACCTGGGCGCCTCCCTTCCCTTCCAGGCACGTCCAGCTGGGAAGAGACCGAGGGGTAGACCTAGGACCAGGTGGAGGGATTATATCTCTTCGCTGGCTTGGGAGCGCCTTGGGATCCCCCAGTCAGAGCTGGTTGATGTCGCCAGGGAAAGGAACGTGTGGGGCTCTCTGCTGGAACTGCTACCCCGAGACCCGACCACGGATAAGCGGGAGAAGATGGATGGATGGTTTGTTAAAAGTAATGTGATAACCAAGAAGTAGTTGGCCTATTGTTGAATAGACCAACCTACATTTTACCTTGTTCAATTTGACGAGTTAACATTATCCTCTAATGAAAAGTGTAATCAGTGCTGTTCTATACACTGCTATCGCTGGAGTTTTTACCTGTTTGACAATCACTTCGCAATCTGCTACACCCTCCTAGATCTACATCTATAAATATCTAAAA
Organism: Gymnodraco acuticeps; assembly: GCF_902827175.1. NCBI lineage: Eukaryota > Metazoa > Chordata > Actinopteri > Perciformes > Bathydraconidae > Gymnodraco > Gymnodraco acuticeps. The sequence continues at coordinate 137,535 of NW_022990584.1, forward strand.
TAATGAATAACATCAATGTGTTAAACCAGCCTCTGTTTATTCCGGTGGAGGAGAGGTTGTGGGATTGTGTCATGGCCATTGTCTGTGATGACTAAGAGATTTGTTCAAATACTCAGACAGGTCAAACGCACCCACCTGTGAGCGAGCGTGACTGAAAAGACAGAGTAGGTGTTTAAATCAAATAAAAAGTGAACACCCACTAAACAAAATGATTCTGCATTAACTTTACTGTCTCATACTGCTTCTAGACACAGGGGTACTCAGAAGTACTCAGATATTGAGTATAAGTACTCAGATCTTGAGTATAATGCCCTTGCCACACAAGGACAAAAACGATAACGGACCGCAATCGTTATCAAAAAAGAATTCCGTCCACACGCAACAGGCACCAGAAACGTGTCCGTTCACACGAGACCGCTCGAAAGCGCTGGAGACGCTGTAGTACATATGCCAGGCCTGTAAGTGGCGCTGTAGTCTGCCACAAAAGCAGCGAAGAAGACTTCCCGCACATGGTTGCCATGGTTGCCCTTCTGTTTATTCTCCGCTGTGGACGCTCTGGCTCTTTTTCTCCCACCCCGAGGCTGTAAATCTCTCCGGTAGTCCACCAGCAGATGAAAAACACCCACCTCTCCGCCTCTTCCAAGGGACAAGGGGACCGTGCAGCAGAGTTTCAGTTAACATGTCCGTTAAAGTTGAAATCTTCCGGACAAAATTAGAAAAGTGCCGGTCAAAGGTCTTCTTTGTTATCTATTGAGCTTTAAAACAAATGAATAACGACTCTATATAATCATATAAGAATAAAACACGGAGCCTCTCTTTTCCTCCCCCTCTTCTGAGAGCCCAGCAGCTGATCTCTGAGCAGGAGAGGTGGGGCTATTGCATCATCGTTATCAGGACATGATCGTATAGGCGTAAACACGGAGCTGTTTGCCCCCCCAGAGCGTTTCTTTTGCAGATCTACCCACCTTGGGACCCGTTATCGTTTTCTGCGTTTCCGTGTCGGCCTCGTGTGGCCGAACCGTCTATCTGATAGTGAACTGTAGCAGATACGACCGTTATAGTCCTCGTGTGGCAAGGGTATGAGTAGAAGTACTCAGATCTTGTACTTAAATAAAAGTAGAAGTACTCAGATCTTGTACTTGAGTCAAATTAGAAGTACTCAGATCTTGTACTTAAGTAAAAGTAGAAGTACTCAGATCATGTAATTGAGTAAAACTAGAAGTACTCAGATATTGTACTAGAGTAAAAGTAGAAGTACCAGAGTGTAGGAATACTCTGTTACAGTAAAAGTCCTGCATTCAAAAATGTTCCTCAAGTAAAAGTATAAAAGTATTATCATCAAAATATAGTGAAAGTAGCGACAGTAAAAGTAGTCGTTGTGCAGATTGGTCCATTTCAGAATAATATATATGATGTGTTTTATAATGATTGATCATGAAAGTGTTCTCAAAGCTGGTGAAGGTGCAGCTAGTTTGAATGACTTTGTATACTGCAGGGTAGCTGGTGGATTTACTCCAGGTGGAACTAAAGTCTGATTTAACACTTGGTTATATTTCACATCATTCATCCACATCTGTGAAGTAACTAAAGGTGTTAAATAAAGTACACCATTTACCTCTGAACTGTACTGGAGTAGAAGTACAAAGTACCTTAAAATGGAAATACTCAAGTAAGCAAGTACTAACAATTGAACTTAAGTACTGTACTTGAGTAAATGTACTTAGTTACTTTCTACAACTGCTTATCGACTGAGAATTTCAAATAATGTTGACTTTAGTTTTGGAATAGTTTCATCCCCACATAGACTGTTCTGTAATCTCCATGAAAACAGACTCGTTTAAATTCAGATTCAGTGCTTGTTTGGTTTATGATTCACAACGGGAGTCATAGAGATAATTCATTAGGATGGGAATTGCCAATTAGACACATGGTTAGCTGTAATTAGGGCTATCTCACTGTCATTTAAAGATTCCCAAGGACATGCATTTTACATTTTAAACCGTACAGTAGGGAGGGCTGCAGATGTTATTTTTCCCCTGAGGCATATGGTGCAGAGGGATATTGATTGTCTCTCTGTGCTCTTTCAGATTTGCAGAGGGCTTCTTATATGTATATGTCAATATGGACAATGTGGCGCTGGATGAGTGGTCCCTGGTGTGAGGGACCAATGAGTTTATGATCCTGCAGGGACCTGACAGGCTTTCATAGTCTCAGAGAAACTGCTATCATCCTGGTGGAATACACACTCTCTGACATTCAGCCTCCACTTTAACACAAATCTAATCAGCGCCAAATTAAACCTTTTGGGGTCCTGGGGCAAATTCAAAGTGTAGAGCAATATAATCTAAAACATATGAAGATTTATCAGAATCAGGTAAGAGTTCACACAAGTACAAATAAGAATATAAAATAAAGAATGTAAGTAACAGTATATAATCAAATATAAACAACAGGTGAAGTTGTTTGCATATATGAACAGTTTTGAATATCCAAATATAAGTCCAAAGGTTCATATGATGTTGGTGTTAATGTTATGCATTAGTGCCCCAACACATTGTACGTGATAGGCTAAGAAGCGGGACATCTCTAAGAGGTTGACCAATCACAACAGAGCCGGCCAGCTAACCAATCAGAGCAGACTTCTCTGGTTTCAGACAGAGGGTGAAAAGAGGTGCTGCAGCACAGGCAGTATGAGAAGAATTAAGAGCTTTTTGAACATTAACGCATGGAGACATGTAGAGACACTACATACTGATATACACCTGAACATCAGCAGGAGAGGACTCTTTAAAGTAGAGACACTACATACTGATATACACCTGAACATCAGCAGGAGAGGACTCTTTAAAGTAGAGACACTACATGCTGATATACACCTGAACATCAGCAGGAGAGGACTCTTTAAAGTAGAGACACTACATGCTGATATACACCTGAACATCAGCAGGAGAGGACTCTTTAAAGTAGAGACACTACATACTGATATACACCTGAACATCAGCAGGAGAGGACTCTTTAAAGTAGAGACACTACACACTGATATACATCTGAACATCAGCAGGAGAGGACTCTTTAAAGTAGAGACACTACATACTGATATACACCTGAACATCAGCAGGAGAGGACTCTTTAAAGTAGAGACACTACACACTGATATACATCTGAACATCAGCAGGAGAGGACTCTTTAAAGTAGAGACACTACATACTGATATACACCTGAACATCAGCAGGAGATGACTCTTTAAAGTAGAGACCCTACATACTGATATACACCTGAACATCAGCAGGAGAGGACTCTTTAAAGTAGAGACACTACATACTGATATACACCTGAACATCAGCAGGAGAGGACTCTTTAAAGTAGAGACACTACATACTGATATACACCTGAACATCAGCAGGAGAGGACTCTTTAAAGTAGAGACACTACATACTGATATAACACCTGAACATCAGCAGGAGAGGACTCTTTAAAGTAGAGACACTACATACTGATATACACCTGAACATCAGCAGGAGAGGACTCTTTAAAGTAGAGACACTACATACTGATATACGCCTGAACATCAGCAGGAGAGGACTCTTTAAAGTAGAGACACTACATACTGATATACACCTGAACATCAGCAGGAGAGGACTCTTTAAAGTAGAGACACTACATACTGATATACACCTGAACATCAGCAGGAGAGGACTCTTTAAAGTAGAGACACTACATACTGATATACACCTGAACATCAGCAGGAGAGGACTCTTTAAAGTAGAGACACTACATACTGATATACACCTGGACATCAGCAGGAGAGGACTCTTTAAAGTAGAGACACTACATACTGATATACACCTGAACATCAGCAGGAGAGGACTCTTTAAAGTAGAGACACTACATACTGATATACACCTGAACATCAGCAGGAGAGGACTCTTTAAAGTAGAGACACTACATACTGATATACACCTGAACATCAGCAGGAGAGGACTCTTTAAAGTAGAGACACTACATACTGATATACACCTGAACATCAGCAGGAGAGGACTCTTTAAAGTAGAGACACTACATACTGATATACACCTGGACATCAGCAGGAGAGGACTCTTTAAAGTAGAGACACTACATACTGATATACACCTGAACATCAGCAGGAGAGGACTCTTTAAAGTAGAGACACTACATACTAATATGAACCTGAACATGAGAATGATATGTCCTCTCAAAACACAAGACAAATACAGACGATACATTGAATCAATGTGGAAATTTAACTGAGAAATTGGAAAAGTATTAAAGAGACTTTTCTGTATACATTTTTTTTTAATCTTGAATGCCAAATCAACGTACTTCGTATAACAATCATATGAAATAAATTAATCCCTGCTCATTGATTCGCATCAGTTCCCACCAGTCCCTAATACACCCAGAAATATCAAACAGATAGATATCATGGGGTAAACCATATGGGATCAAATCTCTGTTGCCTGATACATTGATATCATCTGCATCTGCTTTGCACCCAACCCTATTTAAAAATCCATTATGATCCAAATGGAAGGGGAAATTACTTTTCAACTGTTTGAATAATATTTCACTTTAATGAATAAAGTAAACAAACAAAATAATCCGACATGAATTCACAATCTAAATGTCCGACCTATTCCTCCTTGCAATATGCCGGATAAATCTGCATTAAAGTCACTTTTAAAATGTACTCTAGTAACCTTTTCCCACCAGAATAACAGCAAGCTATTGATAAACTTGGCGAAAAGGTTACCTGTTCTGTGGCTTTGGTCTCGTCAAAAGATCTGTACAATTCTCTTCTGTGGTATTGATTTTGTACTGTGTGTGCAAATGTGGATTTATGGCTGTGAAAGCCATGCTTATGGATGACTACCCATTCAACACCTCCAGACTCTTTAAGTGGAGATTCAAGAGAGTAGATTGCACTTCACACACGACGGCATTGACCCATGCAAAAACACAGCAGAAGAGTCCCGTCTGAGTGGAGGGAAGTGAATATAAGAGACATTATATATGAAAGCAGTTTCAAAAGATAACCCAGCATGCACTTTCAGCAAAGCCCACAAAAAGTTAGCATGCCTTTTGGCTACCGTCAGTTTTTACCTTCACTGAGAGTCATATGTTGTATGTTCAATAATTCAATAGTGAAAGATGAATGATTTATTCACAATAGGGGTAAGAGATGGTAGCCCTTTTTATGTAGACATCTAGTGCCAAAGAGATAGAAGAGCTTAGCAAAAGTTGCCAACCGAATATATCCTGGTTTAACTATTCGTGAACTTGTGGAAACCCGATGGGATATAGGTCGAGAGAAATATCACATAACAGGAAAGTAAACTTTTACAGTGAAGGTGTGATCACACCCGTAAGCTTCTGCCAGGGATTTGAGGGAGGAAATCAGCCTGTAGCGGCAGCCTTTAGATGACAGCAGGATTACCCGCAGCCTTCACATGCTTTCTGCCAACTGGTGTGTAAATGATGAGCTGAGTTCACACACAGCTCACACGATGACCCATCCTCAACGCCTGACAATATTTCGGCGCGTAGGTTTGTCCCACGAGAGACAGTTAGTGCAGAGAAGCAGACACAGATGAGTTGACCTAGCTGACGGTTCCTCAGGTAATACGATGTGACGCCTGAGCTCCACTCTCTCAGGCACTTTCCACTTCCCACTTGTCGGCCACTTCGATGAAATGTGGAGGATTGGACCTCGCTGCTTGGCTCGTGGGATCAGATTAAAAGCACTTCATGCTTGTAGAGGAAGGCTGAATTTGTGGGTGTTTTTTTAGATTTACAGTGAAGTCTTGTGATCACAACCAGTTCCCAGAGAGTGCTATATTTTAAGAGAGTTTAGAGCATGGATGTATAAAGAGAACTGGATACAGCGTTGGAGGCGGAAATCTATTCAAGCCTATGAAAGTTGCTCAGTGGTGCATAAAGCCAACATTTCCTTAATCCTCCAGTCCACAGCATATTGGGCGATCTCTACTCACTCAAATCAATCGAGAGAAAATAACTCTGGATTCGGCTTTTAGTGCATTGTACAACTTTTAGACCCTTGTGATTTAAATAAGGGCTTTATAAAGTGTTCGTACTGCATAGTTGATTAAGTTAAACAAATATCGGCTAATTTACAAACGTCTCATTCCCAATGTAAGTCAATGGGAAAGTGTTTTTTGGGCATACATGACATCACCGATTGACAAGGAAGTTGCAGTAAAAGCGTTTGGCTATTACAAAAAAGGCCCGGCTCACTTTCAGGGGACATAGTTCAGAAACCCTCAAGAGACACTTTTATTGTCACTATCTGTTTCATACAAAACAAACCACTGTCCCCTTATAGCGGAAACTATATTTGAATTTACCACATCCAACTTCCTGTAAATATGCACTTCTTCCAGAGCAAACTGCTGTCAATAAAAAAAAATTCAGAGCACCATTATTTCAAAATGCTGGGAGGAAGGCAATTCACAAGTTAATCATTGATAAGTGCCGCTGGTACTGTCGACCGCAGCTCAGTTTCTGTCCTGTCTGACTGTCTGTTTGACTTGTGAGACATATTTTCTACTGATCGTGTGGTCAGGTAGCATGGTGTGTCTGGGAATGAGCTCATTCAAAGGGGAATGGGATGTCTGAAAACAGAAAGTCAAAAAGGAGGAGAGATAAAATGATGGCTGGGATTTTTTTAATGTTGCTTGACTTTAAGATGGTTCAATTCTTCTTAAATATTGTTACTAGAGTCATGGAGTTACAGTCTTTGCAAGTGTATTTAAGTGACTGATCTCTTGATATCTTGAGAAATTCAACATGCAAGCTATCATTCTTCTTGTTGTTGGTTCATTAAACACAGATATATTTAGCTCTGGCTTGTTGTCAAATAGCAGCTACAGCACACGGTCAATCATGGTATGCTTCAATTTCGTCTAACAGAAGATACCATGCTTATCAGATTTCAACTCGCTTCTTGTTAAATGCAGAAGTACAAAGGGTAAAAAGCTTCTTCTGTCTATCTTAGTATAAGAAAGAGAACATTGTTGTTGTTGTTTAGGACAAGGAATCCAAAATCTTTAAAAAAATTAAATTTATTTTTTACTCTGATAATTCAGAAATATCTCTGAAAAGCAAACATGGGCGGTTCATGAGAGCTCGAGTCAATCACTCACAGTAACTGAACGCTAATTATATTTCACTGAAAATGTAAATTACCCACTTTATTACTGTCAGAAGTTGTCAAATGGAACACACAGTTTCATTTCATGACCAAACATTTCTCCTCCTCACCTCCCACGGGACATTTGTCACTCATCCACCATCATATTTGATCCTATAATTCAAACAATCAATAACATGTAAGTGCCTACCACTCTAGTCTAGAAGGTAAGTTATGTTGAACTAAACCCTGGTGCACAATGTTAATGTTGTGGACACATGCATTTTTCCTTTTCCTTTATTCAACCTTTCCCATCCTTTTGTAATCTCCCGTTGTTCATCGTCAAGGGACTCAAGGAAATTGGTACTCAGCGAGAGGCAGCAATGCTGAATGTTATCTGTAGCACCTGCATGTGCCATCCGACCTCTGCAGCTCATCCAGAATGCAGCGGCTCGTCTTCAACCTTCCTAAATTCTCCCACACCACTCCGCTCCTCCGCTCCCTTCACTGGCTTCCGATAACTGCTAGAATCCACTTCAAGACACTGGTACTTGCGTACCATGCTGCGAATGGATCTGGCCCTTCCTACATCCAGGACATGGTTAAACCGTACACCCCAGCATGTGCACTACGCTCTGCATTAGCCAAACGGCTCGCTGCACCCACACTGCGAGGGGGACCCAAGTTCCCATCAGCAAAAACACGTGGGTTTGCTATCCTGGCTCCAAGATGGTGGAATGAGCTCCCCATTGACATCAGGACAGCAGCAGACTGAAAACTCATCTCTTTCGACTCCACTTCGAGCTATAGAATTACTAACAAAGAACTGCTAACAGAGCACTTATATACTAACAAAGGACTGGCTTATCTAAAGCCAGTTGAGTAGCACTTGAAATGTTTGGCTCTATGAAACCTGATGTACTTATATGATTCTGTTTTCTTCAAGTTTGTGTCTTCCTGGTCGAATGTACTTATTGTAAGTCGCTTTGGATAAAAGCGTCAGCTAAATGCAATGTAATGTAATGTAACAAAACACAGGATGAAGATGAAGAATAGAACAAGGCTAAGAGTCTGCGGCAAAAATAGCTGCCCTTGGAGATTGCATTAATACCCCAACACAGTCTCACGGCATTTTGTGTTATAATCACAAAATGAATCTATTGATTCGTGTTCACCAACACGATTTCGCCATTTTTTTCGCGTCACACAGAACGGTTTTAAAAGCAAAGTAAATAATAACAAATTAGAAGGAAAAACAGATTTAAAAAAATACAGACTTCAGTATTCTGACACAGAACGATTTTATAAGCAATGTATATCTATTGGTAGTATGTTTCGTGCCTGCACCAAATAATAACAAATTAGAAGGAAAAAAAGATGACAAAAAAATACAGATTTCAGTATTCTGAGGCTCTGAGCCATTTATTTTCCTCACGGACGGCAAAAAAACTCTGACATTATACAATTTAAAATAAAAGGGATAGGGTTAGGCTTAGGGTAAGATACTGAGTAAGAAAATGTTTTTATGAACCACACAGCTTCTGATCTTCCAAGACCCGACCGGACAAAAAGACGTGGTGCGGGCACGAAACATACCAATAGAAATACATTGCATTTAAAATCGTTCTGTGTGACACGAAAAAAATGCAAAAATTGTGTTGGTGAACACGAATCAATAGATTAAATAAATGTTGTAACTATAACACGAAATGCTGTGAGACTGGGTTGAATACCCAGTGGTGCCCTTGAGCTAAATGCTAACATCAGCAGGCTATCATGCTCAAAATGGCTAATATTCTGATCAGCATGTGTTATGTTAAACATTTAAAAAACACACATGATTATTTGTCTGCATGACATGTTCAATCAAGTGTGTTGAGACGTTTCATTGACTGAGGGAGGACTGTAAAAATGTGTAGGCCTACAACTGCTAACGTTAGCATGCTAACATGCTCACAATGACAAAGTAACATGCTGTTGTTTAGCAGGTATAATGTTTCCATTTGCATGATCTGAGTTTAGCTTGTTTGCATGTTAACAGTACCTAGTTTTTGAGCAATAGTTGTTGAGATGTTTTAAATCTGGACAAGAGTTGTACTCCTTCCAGCTATGTCGCTAGCATGGCTAATTTGTTACACTATAGCCTACATGTGTTTTCCTCTGTCTCTGCCTTAAAGTAATGTTAAATGTTTAATAGTACATGTGTTACTTCTGCTCCTCGTTACTCTGGAAGAGGAAGGCTTAAGCTGGAGAACTAAGAAAAAAAAGGACGGCCTTTTGACCTTACAAGGGACTTGGTTAGAATTTAATGATAAAGAAAATATTTGAAACAGCTGCACGTTTTTAAAAAGCACAGATATTCATGCCTCACTGACACATGATCTGTTATTTGATTCATCTTGTTGGTTTATTTGTTGTCTCTGTAGGGAGCCACTTAAATCAGATTTGCCTACGCAGCTAATCAGTGAGCTCTTGAACCAGATCCAGTTATGCATCATATTTGAGTAGTAGTAGTGGAATTGATGGATCAGAGACTAAAAGGAAAATATGCCGCCAGAGTGTTTTCCCATCTGAAAATGAGGTTATGAAAGGGGGTTGTTTTGGGCTGTTGTGCTGATGTTTTGAATTATTAACATGTCCCTTCTTTTGGGTAAAAAAAAGCATTTTACCCAAGTCTGATGCGTCTGTTTTACTCTCTTGATCTGAAATTATAATTAGTTGTTGATGTTTTGAGGGAGTTTAATGAACATAGTGGAACGAAAACTGCAGGAAACCCTTGTTTTTGGAAAGATATTGATAGATAGATACTATATTAATCCCAAATTGGGAAATTATTTAGTTACAGGACCAGTGTGCTCAACATTAAAATACAAATACTTAAAAAGTAGAAAAGAGTTAACAATTAAAAATACAATTAAAATGAAAAATAGTATTTAATATATAAACAATATAAAAAATTCTTGATAATTAAAATGTTCTTTAAAAAAGATCAGAAATACTGCAGGAATATAGGCTTATAAAATACTGTATGATAGTATATAAAACGATATACTAGCAGGGGATACCTAACTTTTATATGTCAATCCCAGGAGGCTATTGTTTTATTTCCACCCCAGTCACCCTCCTGCAATCTCAGGGAACAAGAAAACCAAAAGGGCAAAGTGATGGACGACTTCACTTAGGCATAAATCATGCTTTGTGCTTAGCATAACAAAGGTGGTGTCCATTATTCATGAAGATTAAACTAAAGGAACAACACGCATTAACCAAGCAACGAGATAATGGGCTTAATGTTAATGAAGCCGAGATGCTCGTACACACATCATGTGGTAGATAGCAGATAATATGCTTGGTAAATAAAGCATATTGACGCAAAAATAACTATGCAACTCCAGCTGGGGCATTCGGTCCATCTGTGCACATGAACTGAATATTTATACTCTCCATTAAATCAAGCATGCTATACACAATAACGGAGAAGTTAACTTTCTTTATATCTGTGACTAGTCTTGTGCATCCATGTGTTATTGTTTAAAAGATGCATAAATAAAAGTGTCTCTATTTGAGCACAGTACTGTAATGTGGCCAAAAGGCTATGGCTCATAAAAGCAATTCTAATAGACATGCCGCCATTAATAAATTGCCTCATATTTCTCTCACTGAAACATCACTCTTCATAAATGTTCACTGCTCTGAATCAACCAATACAGTTCTCAGTTAATCACAAACTCATTATCCAAGAGTAGCTTATGATTATAACGTTCATTGGACGTAGGTCAATGTGACTTTAAAGGCGAAATAGTCCCCAAGTCACGCTGAGAAGTGGGTGATTTAACCCCCCAGCGAGTTCATATTCCAGCTGTGATTCAGAAAAATTAGTGATGCCAATCCGTCACTGCCAAACTGCCCTTTAGCAAAACACTGAATCTCATAGCTGACCACCAACTGGGTCATTGCACTAAATGCAGCGCTGCGCTCTTTGAAAACCTCAGTATGTATGTAACAGCCTACTGGGAAAAGCAGAATAACAGTCCGATGCAACATCAAATGTAATCCAGAGAAAAAACTGTTCAGATAGGAAGTTCATATTAAACAGAAGTTGACCAAAACAATCTCTTCAAAAGGTTGTTTTTAAGCTTTTACAGCTGAACATCTTCAGTTCAACTTGGCAAACCCAAGCTAATTAAGAAGTTCCCAGTGGCTATAATGACTTGCAGCATCTAAAAGAAAATAGAAAACTGAACCTCCACAAATTAAAACCCAGTCGATAAGAAAGCCTAGAAAGACTAATAATGGCTATAATGAATTCGGAATTGACCAATCAGAATCGAGTATTCAACTAAGCCGTGTAATAATATAGGTTAAGATATCCAGCAGTAGTAGCAACATTAGCTACAAATGTACCATTGATTAACACATTAATCAACCAAATATCATAATGCAGTAATTTAATATGATTCTGAAATGGTTAATTACACACAATAAGTACTTTTACTTTTAATACGTTAAGTATATTTTGATGCTAATACATTAACGTGTAATGGGTTTTAAAGTTTTAGTTTTAGTATTGCCATTTTTTCAAACGTAAAAGGTCTGAGTGCTGCCAACACTGCTTGCATAAATGTCCGACCCCCATGGATGTGATCAATCCTAAGCCGTTAAATGCTACCGTCAACATGTTTAGCCGGTTAACATGTTCTATAGCCTTAAACATAAACCCTTTACAGATGAGGCTGATGGAAATGTCATGAGAAAAGTCATGGACAAGTCACCACAGTAAATTGTCTGGGGACCATGAATGTCTGCAAGAAATGTCGTCCAAAACCACGGAGAACATGTTAAAATATTTCACTGAATAGGAAGTGAGAATGTAGACTTACATCTGATGCTGGAGGAAAAGTTATGAAATTCCTTAATGTTTGTTGAATGTTTTGTGCAAAATGTGATGGCAATCTATCCAACAGTTGTTTAGATTTTTCTGTCTGGACAAGTGTGCCCAAAGTGTGTGGAATGCTTGTGCGAAAACGTCCAACAGTTGTTCAAATAATACTGTCTGTTCTAAAGTGCGTGCACAAACATTGCTAACTCAGTGTGGGGAGGATGTAGCCTACAAAGAGGAGTAGCTCCAGTGGTACAGAACAGTGTGTAGTATATTTACTGTGTAATATGTCGCTGCAAAGTTCTGTGTGTGTAGAGCTTAATGCTTAACATACAGTAGTGTTGGTGAACAATCTAAGTTTAGCCTGTTTACGTGCTAGCATGTACAAAATTGCCTTAAACATAAATACAGATGTGGATGTTGGAAATGGCCCAACAGAGTGTTAAATGCTGGTGCAAAATCTCATGTGCAATCCATCCAACAGTTGTTTAGATATTTCTGTCTGGACCAAAGTGTTGGAAGAAACACTGCAATCCCAAGAGCTTCGCAGCAAGCGTGGCTAAAAATATTAGCTTGCTAGCTCAGAACCGTGCCCCAGTGGGATTGTGTGGGTGTTCATGTGAACATAGAGCCAATTTCTGCACCTTAGTTTGGCCTGTTAACATGCTAGTATGTCCAGTGGCGGTTCTAGACCAATTTGACTGGGGGGGCCTCTGGGGGGCCAGTTATTTTCTGAGGGGGGCACAATAAATGCAGGACGAAAAAGAGAACTAGAGAGTATGAATTAATTGCGCATAAGAAAACAATGCAATACAGTTATTGGTATTTGTTTCAGTACACTTATTTATTTCAGATAGATCTTATAGTTATTACTGTTAGCTTCAGCTTAAGTTATAGTGCAATGTTTGCACTAACACCATATTTATATAAAAATAAAGGCAATTAACAGTTACATCTCTACTTTACATAAGGGTGTCTGCACAATCTCACATTACAGCAACAAAATCCTGCGGTTTTTGGCAAACCGAGTACCAGAAAATATACATTTTAAAAAAAAAAATTAAAAAAAAATTTCATTGTTAGGGGGGCCACAGGGGGGTCAGAGGTCAGTGTTAGGGGGGCACTGCCCCCCCCCCCCCCCCATAGAACCTCCCCTGAGTATGTCCTAAACAACATAGAACATAAACCCACACAGATGAGGCTGATGGAAATGTAATTTGTCTGGGCATCACCAAATTCATTTGGACAAATTAGCATGGCAGCTAGCATGGATAAAGATATGAGTTTGCTAGCTCAGAAAACATGTGCCAGTAAGTGTATTTGTGTGTTAGGATGTAGCTCCAGTGAGAACAAAATAGTGTGTTCCATATTTACTTTTTTATGATGTTCTAAACTGTGTGATGCAGCTTAATGCTCAACATACAGCATAGTTGTGTTTGTGAGCCAATGATCTGGCCGGCACAGATGGACGACTTTAGTGTCGCTTAATCTCCCCAAAATCGGGTGTGTAGACTCTCAGATGAATTATTTTATGATTTTAAGCCACAAAGCTTTGGTGACATTTAGATCACAGCAAACTACTGTAGCTAGAAATATGGACCTTCCTTTTTTTGTTCATATTATCAAATGTTACTGTTAATCCCTATGATTTGTTGACTGCTTCTAAACTATCATTACATGCACAACAATCTGTATTATTATCTTGTCTTCCCAGCATTGCTTGCTCGAGCCATAATGGCATTGTGTTATCTACCTTTCAAATTAGCCTGCGTTAAGATTAATCCATGAAATGTACTAATGCGATACTGTTCACCTAAATGTGCTTTGCCAGGAAAAAGACGCTTAATAACTTCACCCTCTCTCCGCTCGAGATAAACAGCCGTAAAATTGCTCACATAATGAATATTCCTGTAATCTGTCAGAGTCTATTCTGCTTGGTGCACACTGTGCTCAGACAGGAACACCGTTTCCATATTCATATCTTTTGTTCCGTGGTATGTCATCCGGTGCAAAATCTAATTAAATTCAATTAACTTTCCTTCCTCGAAAAACATTAATATCAGTCTTGCTAATGTAAGCAGAAAAGCTGCTTTTATCAATTTTTTCTTGAATCATTCCTTCTTGTAAAGCTGAACATACAGTCGGCCTATTCCCCCTTTCTTCTATTTTAATCAAAATGTTCAAAATGTTTAATTTGACTTCATAGCCATACCATGGATAGATGAATACGTTCTTTGCAGGAAAAATTATAATCACTACTTTTATTTATTTATGTGTGTTTTATTTAAATGTGAAGCGTATAACACAAGATAAAAATACACTATAATAGACTAATCTACTACTGAAGAAACTCTAAACATTATATATACATTCAGGAGCATAGTGACATCACTACGCAACACTCGCTTCTATTGGCTAGCGCTCCAACACATTGTACGTGATAGCCTAAGGGGCGGGACATCTCTAAGCGGTTGACCAATCACAACAGAGCCGGCCAGCTGACCAATCAGAGCAGACTGGGCTCTGGTTTCAGACAGAGGGTGAACAGAGGTGCAGCACAGGCAGTATGAGAACAATAAAGAGCTTTTTGAACATTAAAGCATGGAGACATGTAGAGACACTACATGTAGATATACACCTGAACATCAGCAGGAGAGAACTCTTTAAAGTAGAGACACTACATACTGATATACACCTGAACATCAGCAGGAGAGGACGCTTTAAAGTAGAGACACTACATACTGATATACACCTGAACATCAGCAGGAGAGGACTCTTTAAAGTAGAGACACTACATACTGATATACACCTGAACATCAGCAGGAGAGGACTCTTTAAAGTAGAGACACTACATACTGATATACACCTGAACATCAGCAGGAGAGGATTCTTTCAAGTAGAGACACTACATACTGATATACACCTGAACATCAGCAGGAGAGAACTCTTTAAAGTAGAGACACTACATACTGATATACACCTGAACATCAGCAGGAGAGGACTCTTTCAAGTAGAGACACTACATACTGATATACACCTGAACATCAGCAGGAGAGAACTCTTTAAAGTAGAGACACTACATACTGATATACACCTGCACATCAGCAGGAGAGGACTCTTTAAAGTAGAGACACTACATACTGATATACACCTGAACATCAGCAGGAGAGAACTCTTTAAAGTAGAGACACTACATACTGATATACACCTGAACATCAGCAGGAGAGGACTCTTTAAAGTAGAGACACTACATACTGATATACACCTGAACATCAGCAGGAGAGGACTCTTTAAAGTAGAGACACTACATACTGATATACACCTGAACATCAGCAGGAGAGGACTCTTTAAAGTAGAGACACTACATACTGATATACACCTGAACATCAGCAGGAGAGGACTCTTTAAAGTAGAGACACTACATACTGATATACACCTGGACATCAGCAGGAGAGGACTCTTTAAAGTAGAGACACTACATACTGATATACACCTGAACATCAGCAGGAGAGAACTCTTTAAAGTAGAGACACTACATACTGATATACACCTGCACATCAGCAGGAGAGGACTCTTTAAAGTAGAGACACTACATACTGATATACACCTGAACATCAGCAGGAAAGGACTCTTTAAAGTAGAGACACTACATACTGATATACACCTGAACATCAGCAGGAGAGGACTCTTTAAAGTAGAGACACTACATACTGATATACACCTGAACATCAGCAGGAGAGGACTCTTTAAAGTAGAGACACTACATACTGATATACACCTGGACATCAGCAGGAGAGGACTCTTTAAAGTAGAGACACTACATACTGATATACATCTGGACATCAGCAGGAGAGGACTCTTTAAAGTAGAGACACTACATACTGATATACACCTGAACATCAGCAGGAGAGGACTCTTTAAAGTAGAGACACTACACACTGATATACACCTGGACATCAGCAGGAGAGGACTCTTTAAAGTAGAGACACTACATACTGATATACACCTGAACATCAGCAGGAGAGGACTCTTTAAAGTAGAGACACTACATACTGATATACACCTGAACATCAGCAGGAGAGGACTCTTTAAAGTAGAGACACTACATACTGATATACACCTGGACATCAGCAGGAGAGGACTCTTTAAAGTAGAGACACTACATACTGATATACACCTGGACATCAGCAGGAGAGGACTCTTTAAAGTAGAGACACTACATACTGATATACACCTGAACATCAGCAGGAGAGGACTCTTTAAAGTAGAGACACTACTGATCTGAACATGAGAAGAAAAGGACCCCTTTAAGCTGTGAGAGTTTTCTGCTAGCCAGAGGTGAGGTATTAAAGCTGTTAAAAAACATTTAAAGCTCAGAATGAATCAGAAGTACAGGACACAGACTCATATCTCCTGTGTGTGCAAAAAGAATACATTTATCTGTGGCCTTCTCTTGCTCTTAGCTGCGTTTTGAAATATCACTGAGATTTTCATGACCAAAAAAATAAAAGGTCAGTAAGAGAACACGAGTCGGAGTAAAAAGCACAGTCTTCATGTTCTCCTTTCATGTTACAACGTAGTGACTCAGAAACAAGTTGGATACCACTCCTTCTCACCGTCCTTCTTTCTATTTGCAGAGACACAAAATGATGACATATAGTGGGTCTGACGCTAACTGCCACAAAAGAGCTGCCCGTGGTATCCTTGGTAACTAAAATGGTCAAAAAAAGAAAAAACCCTGAAAAGGTCAGGAGTAGAAATGGGAGGAAGTGGAGAATAAGATTCCTCCCCCCTACATCAGAGACTTCCTCTAAGCTTATTTAATTTGTCCAAGGTGTCCTTAGATAGAGAGTGTGTGGAGATGACGCAGATGAAGGGTCTCTTCACATTAGGAAAAAAGAGAGAAAGATAGACTCCCTGGCACCTAACAGACTTGAGTCCTTGTATAATAATGAAGAGAGAGTTAGCACAAGCATAAATATTTAAGTGAGCTTTTTGGGATTTTGCTAAATGAGTTTGAAAGGGATGCTGACCACAGTATTTCAACATCTTGGTGGGCAGTAATAGCCGTAATACACGCATATTTGTCAAGGGGTGAACTCAGAGGCATGAACTCAAATGCACAACTCAGACTCGGGTGGTATTCAAAAATAAAGACTTTACTGGAATTAACACAGTAACAAAAACAAGAAACACAAAATCACTCTTCCTAGGAAAAACTAAATGCAAAAATCGTGATCTTGAGAAAACAGGATACGACCATGGAGCAGGCTTGAACGTGGTCATGAATAAGAAACGAACTGGCACTGGACAAGTGGGGACTAACACAATATATACACAAGGTGAGGGGAACAGGTGGAAACAATCAGGGCGGGGAAACCAATCACGAACACAGGAGACACATAGGGGCGGGGAGCATGGAGTTCTGAAACGAGAGGAGGAATACTTTTTACAATAACGGCCCGTCCACACTACAGCTTCGACAGCTTCAAAAACGGTTTCCAACGCGTCTGCCCATTCACTTTGAATGGGGTGACGTCACGTTGCCTCGCTTTTCGCCGAACTGAATTGTGGGTAGCATAGCGGTCCGTCTCCGGCGTCTCCGGCGTCAGAAGTTCAACTTCTGATGCCGGAGACGCCGGAGTAGCCAGCGCCAGCCAATCAAATCCCGTTTCTGCAAATCTGACAGCTCAAGCCGTAGCCAATCAAACTGCGTCTAAGCTGGGAGAGATATCCCGCCGTTCATTTCTATATTTCAAAAAAAGATGGAGGAGAAACTAATTATCGCCGTAGCAAATCACCCGGTTTTGTATGACCAGACCCTCTTCACCTACCGGGATACCAACCGGAGGAACCAGGCATGGAGGGAGGTGGCAGAGCATAAAATCCCCGGTTTTTTTTGCTTTGTATGTCGGGGGCGGGAGATTCATGTGATTGGTTGTTGGTCGCGTTGCTCGAATAAAATCCCCAAGCTTTCAGACACGCCCAGCTCCAAGCTTTTTTTGAAGCTGTAGTGTGGACGGGCCGTAAGACAGAGGGCACAGAACAAAGGGACATGACAAAACTAAAATAAAGAATAGACTTTCATGATGCGTTTCCGAGACATGACAATATCAAAATGTTTTTCATGAACATATTTCACTGAGGGTGGACAAATTAAAAGTTGTGGCATGAAGAGAGAGGTTTATCAAGGCTTTTTTCAGCCGCACCACAGTCCTGGTCACCATGGCTGCAGCGATAATGGAAGTCCATTAAAGATCTGACCGGGAGCGAGAAAATGGTTAAATGCATAACAAGCAGGCAAAATCCTCTCAGAAAGTAAATGATGTCACGAGGCAGACACAGACAGACGTGTCCTTAAATCAACTTGAAAAACATTCAGCATGCTTTCCCCCCAAAACACAAGGTGTGACGGAAATACTTTGCTTACTGATGAGCTTCCTGGTCAAAAAATAAAGCGTGTTTGTTGTTAATGAATATGTAAATGTTGTGTTTGACCTCGTTTTTTGCCTTATATAATAGTTATTTTTAGGTGAGGCCATGAGAATTAAGGTTGTGCTTCCGCTCGAGAATATTAACTACAAGAAACAGTAAGACATAAAGGACGGAAAGATCATAGTCTGGGTTTAATGAAAAACAACTCTACCGTGACTTCAAACGAAGAGACGCATTGTTTATTTTTCATTAGGAGCAAAGCACAGTTTATATCGTCAAAGTTTTGCTCTTTACATTTCTGTCATGGTAGATCAATATTGCAGGACAATATTTGAGTAAAACAAACACATTTTCGAAGACACCAGAGGGACTAAAAATTGCCTGATGACTTAAATAATTATGCACACTAAAGAGAGTGATACAATTTGCATTTCAGAGTAACCAAAGAAAGATAGGTTGGCTTTAATGAGGGGTTGAAGATAAAAAATGCACAAATATTACAGGAAAAAAGAGAATATAGTTGAAGCCGTGCACTTTAAAGATGACATATTTCATTTTCAGGTTCATATCAGTATTTAGTGCCTTTACTGTGACTTGTTGCCATACTTTAGTGTTCAAAAAGCTCTGAACTATGAACTCTTCCTTAACCCTTATGTTGTGTTCGGGTCTGCCGGTACCCGTTTCAAGTTAACATGATATAATACGCTCTACAGTAGTTTTCTGTATCGCAACATGGCTTCATGATATCTTCCACAACAGCTAGATAAACACTCAACTGATTTTGACCATTTCAGCCAAGTCCGAAGGTCTCTAAAATCTAATAATTTGGTGTTGGGGTCTAGGGAGATCCAGCAGCATTGTTTTGGGTCACTCTGGGTCAAATTTGGCCCAATCAAGATTCATCTTTGACTTTAGACACCCCTCCCCCCCCCCCCCCCCCCCCCCCCTTCATCCACTGGAACAATAATTTTACGCAACATGCACCTGGTCTCCCCTCCCGCTGCCCCCCTCCCCTCCCGCTGCCCCCCCTCCCCCCACGGGAACTCGACCTTTCTCAAAGAATATGTACACTAACACTTGAACCTGAACTCACACATGCACGTGTGCAATATGTGGTGTAATGTTTTTTGGGGCCATGACATTAAATTGCAACAGGATTGTACGGTTATGAATGCATAATAAGTTAGTCATGATGTAGTTAAAACAATATTGGATTATAGTCATTATCTTTGAGTGTGACTGAGATAAATCATGGGTCAACATGTCCCCACAAACACCATGAACGGTAACAGCTTTTGAACTCAACACAAGTGTTAAGGAAACACAGGGATTTTAGCCTTTGCAGACCATTGACACACAGGAAAGGGAAACCCAAAAAGTATAATAGAGCCCCTTTAAATTATTGACATGGTAGAAAAGTGTTTCCATTTTTTTCATCAAATATGAAACCACAGCATAATTGGATTTTCAATTTTGAAATATGAATGTAATTTCTCGGAGACAAGGTTGAGACAGAAATGCACACTAAAGATAATAATGAAATATTATGCATACAGTGTTTGAATTGTAGAGCAACCAAGGGGAACATATTAAACTGGTTTGGCCAAATTGTGTCAATCGTGAGGTATTAGAGGAGAATAAGTGATACATATAGTCAAAGAGCTACACCTTAAATCCCTGCCATGCTACATACGTTTGTCTCAGCTTTCAACTCGGGATTTGAGGAATAAAGCACAAAAAACGAATAAAGCACAAACATTAGAGGAATACAGATACGTTTTTTCCTATTGTATGCCAGCTTAACCCCGTTATTTCAGTCGTCAAGGAGTCTGTGCACTGCTGAAAATATAGTTTGTTCAACCCATGGATCACAGATGTGTGAGTGCTTTTGAAGTATCTTGAGGACTGGAAGAGCCGAGAGGAGCTCTCCATTATCTGATCACAGAGGTTGAAACAACCGTTAAAAAGGGTGAGGTCCACTGGGATGGGGAATCTGAAGAGTGAGACTAAAAGAGAGGAGAAAATGTTAAATAATGCGTGTGATGGGAATTATATTTCCTTCCACTTAAACTTAAGAGGAAGATACTGTATTTAGATATTTTAAATATATATAAAGCATGTTCTGGCCAGAGAGGAACAGCTAGAAGCAGCAATAAGACAGTAAAAGGCTGGAAGAGAATTCATTCATGATTGTAAAAATAGACAAAATCACAACGACATTGTTGTTGGTTAACGGTGAAGAAAAGCAGTTTGATAGCTTGGAGTTGAGATAATGAGCTCTAAATGCACGTTTTTAAAGCTTTTTAAATGTTTATCTGTTAATCATCTGCATAAAATGGCATCAGTATAATCTTTTACATTTTAGAATAATATTCAATTATAATCATTTAGCTTTTATTTATTTTAGATTATTTTAATACAAAGGTTTCCAGTATAACCTTTAAATTGAAATATTAGTAACTCTTCTATTGGGGATATTTTTATTTGCCACCTTGTAAAAGTGTTTTAAAGAAAAAGAAACAAATAAAAAAGTTATTAATATATATTTAATGCGCATAATATCTTTTAAGGAAAAGCAATATTCTTTTTTATTTTTCCATATTTTTAAATGTTTCTTTTAAAATAATGTCCACAAAAAAACGATTTAAATTAAATTATTCGTCTACATCAAAATGTTTTCATATAACCCTTAGAGGAATAATTTTTATTTTTGGAAAAGCAATAATTGGTATTCCCCTTTCTTTAAAAGCTTAAAGTGGACCTATTATGCTATATTGGAAACATATATTGTAGGGCCAAACCTATACAAAACATGTCTGTGAAGTTTTTTGCTTAAAATACCAAACAGATCACCCATTGTAGCCATGCCTCTTACTGCTCAAACCAAGCCCCCAGGAAGTGCGCCGGACTCTGAGGAAAATATTCGTTGTGGCCAAACGGCGGTACAACACTTCCGTATCAGTCGCTGGGCCCGGAAATACTTTTCCCCATTGACTAACATTGGGAAAGAGACGTCTGTAAATCGTCGGATTATATGAATACTTTCGTGATGTTTCGCTCTCTCAAAAGTTGGGCCATTTTGTCTTCATGCGCCAATGAGCAACTCTCATAGGAATGAATGAGGCCCCGCCTCCCACGCTGTATCCAGTTCTTATTATACATCCATGACTCATACCCCTCTATCATACGTAAGTGCACTGCCTTGCTGCCTGTAGCACCATCCTTGATGGAGCATATGTGGGCTGGACCTGTATTTTACAGGAAAGGAGTGAGCAGAGGGTCGTGTTGTCGATTCTTGTTCTGTTTTCTGTGACTATCTTCCTCACCCTCTCAGACTTTGAGTTGCGCGCGCTACTAAAGAGACGCGCTACCATGGAAAACAATGGTGTAGCTGTATTACAGTCCGAGTGGAAACAGTCGTGAGTAAATCCGATTTTGTCAGAAATCGGGAGAAATGCGGGAGAAATATAACCACGGGAGGAAACCGGGAGAGGGCAGTTAAATCGGGAGTCTCCCGCGAAAATCGGGAGGGTTGGCAAGTATGCTCTATTCCAGCCCTGTTAGAGAAACGCGGATTTTGGGTCCTTAGTTTGAAAAAAAACAAAGAGGAGGCTGCGCTCAGGCAGGCGCTTCTGTACCATGTCTTCCCGGACAAACAGAATCAAGTTGAGTTTCTTTCCCAGGGCCATATGAGCACTGAACGCTGCTAATATTTAAGTTATCATGTCTTCCGTGCAATATGAGGGGAATCGTGCAATTTAATTTATTATTTATTTATGTACATATTCCCTATCATGTCTATTTAAGTCCCATTTCTTGTTTTTATATTGTCTTGTTGTTTTTATATTGTCTTGTTGTTGCGCACTGGCACCTTGAGTTCATATTGTAATTTCGTTGTACTTGTACAATGACAAATTAAAGATCTTATCTTATCTGAATGCCTGATCAGAATTCTACCGGAGATAAAGTTAAATTCTGCTGTGATAAAACGCCATCCTGTTCTAAACCACATCAAGGATTATTTCTGAAACAGTATGGAGCTCAAATGCTTTTTCTCTTGTGGGTTTATCACAAGGTGAGTTCCTTTTTTTATTTCCTGCTTTTTAAACACATGTGCTTTCCAGCAGGTTAGCTCTGAGTGTTAGCGATGCTAATGTAAACAAAGACGAGATTACGTCCAAAACACGTCAGGCATTGTTTCTTTCTGTGGGTCCGCCGCCAATTTTACGTCATATCGGCAGCAAATCTGTATCCGCTCGTTGTAGCCCCGTTTTTAAAAGATTTGGGTACGGAGGAAAAGAGAGAGGGTTTTATTTTCTGACGCTGCGTGAGTTCCCCGACGCACCGGGGACACATCTTTATGTATAAAAGACATCAAAAAGTGCATTTTGCATGATAGCTGCCCTTTAAGTATTCTACATACATAAGTTATTAAGGACAAATATCTTTAGAAAAATAAATATGTTTTATTTCGTACTTTGTAAAAATGTTTTATTGTTATCATTTAAAAAAATAAATCACATTTAAGGTTGACTTTTTAGATTTTTTGTCTAAATGTAAACCCTATCAATATCAAGGAATAATCTGGACCTAAATGTTTCACCTCTTCATCCTGTTAGTCTTTTAAAACTATTTCAACTGTCGCCGGTCGAAACAGGTATACACTTTTCCCCCTCCGTCGTTAAA
Organism: Gymnodraco acuticeps; assembly: GCF_902827175.1. Lineage (NCBI taxonomy): Eukaryota > Metazoa > Chordata > Actinopteri > Perciformes > Bathydraconidae > Gymnodraco > Gymnodraco acuticeps. Next base: position 160,703 of record NW_022990584.1, read on the forward strand.
CTATATGTTTAATGAACTAGATTATTTTCAGTGAACTAGACTGTGAAGTCACGGGTCTTTTCCTCTGAGTCTGTGTTCTGCTCTACAAAGCTGGAAGATCACCTCTAACAGTTTTGTTTTGTAAATGTATTCCCTTCTCATCTGTGGCATAGCTAAACTATATCACATCTTTACGGTACGTCCATTCACTTTGAATGGGGTGACGTCACGCTTTGCCCGAACTGCATTGTTGTTCCTTCGCTTTGCCTCCATTGCTCGCTTCGAAAGTTGAGACATTTTCAACTTTTTAAGCATCGACGGAAGCGCCAGCCAATCAAATCATATGCCAGTACGAGCTCTAGCCAATCAAACCGCGTGCTTGTGTGTCCGGGGCGGGAGATTAATGTGATTGGTTGTTGGTCGCACGCCAGACACGCCCACCGGCAAGCTTCAACGCACGCTGCCGTGTGGACGTTAAGTTATACCTACCTGGACTTAAACTCACACTGTACATTTTACATTTATATTCAATCTAATATGTAATAGTCCATCCCTCACATACTTACTTTATATTTTGTCAGTTTAAATGTATAATTCAACATGTATATTTTCAACTTTTTTAATGCTATTTTATTTCTATTGAGATGTTTACATTTTGGAATGTTTATTTCTGGTCTTTTACATTTTGTATGTATAATTCATGTCTTTATTAATCCCAATTTGGGATTAATAAAGTACTTCTTATTTTATTATTTTATCTCAAACCACCAGACTCAGGGACAGTTTCATCCCACAGGCCATAAGACTGTTAAACACCTGAACTTTGGAAAGAACGTCCATAACATTCACCTGTTGGCAACTGTTACGTCCCAACTAGGGGAAGAGGAAAGCAACATACATTGGAATATATCCTTAAAGGTGGGGTAGGTAATTTTGGAGAAACCAGCTGGAGATCGCTAGAATTTGAAAATACACAGCCGGAAGAAATCTGCCACTTCCTCACAGAGCCCCTCCTCCAACACACATGGAAGGCTGACAGGCAGGTAGGCCATCCAGTTACTTTAGCCGGGCCGGCTCAGATGATTGGTCGTGCTTTTTACAGCGCCACGGCTTCCACAGATGATATGTTTTTATGGATTTTTTGTCAAAGCACTTCAGATATTCATTGCTATCGGGATGTTAAGAGCATTCCATGGAATATAACAACAAGTGTATCTCGAGCCGGTTTCTCAAACTTACCGACCCCACCTTTAAATATAAGGAGTTTATTAAATAACAGGTTAACAAAATTGAAGGCACGCAGCCTGAAACAAACGAAAGGGCGCAGGTTTAAATGAGGAACCAACAAAGGAAGGACTCTAAAAGAGAGCCTAATTAAATACAAAGAAATAGATACTAACAAACAAATAGCAACAAAACAACCCTCACTATCAAAGTTGTACAAACTAACAAAAGGAGGCTGTAGGAAAACACAGCTAAGCTAGAGGACAACAGTCAACGTAATTCTAGGCTACTCTAGACACATCTAATCACAACAACACTACACTAAATACGGACCCCACGAGTTAATCACAGTTCACAGCTTTGTCTATGATTGAGGAGCAAGTAGCGAGAGGCGTCTGTTCACACATCAGAGCCTCCCGACTGATCGGTGTCCACAGGCTTTGTAGTCGTCTCCGGAAGGTGTGCGCTGGATGTGCGCTGGGATTGGAGCGCGTCGGGCCCGGCATGCTCCAATCACAACCTTCGGGGGCGGACCAGGAGATGAGTAGCCAATGACATCAGGGCAACAGCACAGCTCATTTACATAAAACGCAGTCGAAGCAGAGTTAACAGGAACGGGGGAATCATATTCCAATGACTTGTATATACACTCTTATTGCACTTTTTCTATTCTATTTTATTTGTATTTGCTTGCACTATTTTATCTGTTTTATTGTGTTGCACTGCTGGAGGAGCCTGTGACCTAAGATTTTCATCGACATATCTGTAGCTAGTACGAATGACAATAAAAGCCTTGAATCTTATCTTTGTATTTGCCATATTTCGTGAATTCTACGACCCTATTATCTTCCCCACTCGACTCCATGGAGCGTTTTCTTTGTCTTTCCAAGGACACCCAGCTCAGAAAGGGATGGACACGCAGACTGTTGAAAGGAGAATCCATTTATCTCCGTGACACTAATAGCCGCCCATCATCTCTATTGCTCAGGGAGCCAGTAAACACCCGATAGGGACAGGTGGTGAGCTGCAAGAGGCCATAAAGTATCCGCTTTAAAACAATTAACAGGAGGTAAAACAGACATCATAAAGGCGTCAGGACTTAAAGTCGGAGGAGTGGATTATTGTTTTTAGGTGTGCCTTTAGAGTGCACGCAATGGTTCTGTAAATAGTTTGCCGTTAAGAGAATGACTGCAACATAATGTAGAGTATAAAGCAAATGGATTTTTAAGGAGCAGCCATCAGTGGGCGATTCAACCAGAGTTACTCAGGGAGTCCACAGAAGATCGTTAACCATGGCATGGCCCTTAAAGGTGGGGTAGGTACGTTTCAGAAACCGGCTCGAGTGCACTAACATTTGAAAGTACACAGCCGAAAAGAATCCGCCCCTTCCTTCAGACTTCCTTACAGAGCACCTCCTCCAACACACATGAACGCGCAATGCACGCCCAATTACGGCACGCCCAATGAGGGCACGAGATACATTTGTGCGTGCACGAGATGGAAGGCTGACAGACAGGGCGGCAATCCAATCCGTTTAAACAGTATTACGGCTTCCACAGATGACATTTTTTAATGGATTTTTTATCAAAGCACTTCAGATATTCATTGCTATCGGGATGTTTAGAGCATTCCATGGTATATAACAACAAGTGTATCTCGAGCCGGTTTCTCAAATTTACCTACCCCACCTTTAAGGGAGTCACTGTTAAAACTATAGAACAAGAGTATCTTATAGAGCAGGGGTGGGGAACCTCCTGCCTCCGGGCCGTATACGGCCCGCGAGACAATTTGGTACGGCCCCCGAGGTAATTTATAAACACACGCAAAAAAGAAAAAAATGTAAGAAATCTAGACCTCAAAAAAATTAAACAAGCGAGTGCCTGTTTTTCCTGGCCAAGGTCAGGGTCCTTGAACACAACACGAGCCTAACGTGTCATCACGTGATATATGTCTCGACTGACAGGGGTGCAGTTCTGACGGAGAGCACCAGAACGCCACTCCAGCACTTCAGAAATTGCAGTACCCATAAGGAGCCGTACACATGCCGCAGTTTCTGCGTGTCTGTGTTTTAGTTGAAAGCCCAGTGGCGATCTGTTCATCTGTCATACTGATCATACAGTCAATAACTTTGTTGTTATTAACATCTGGTTAGCTAGCTATGCTAACGAATATAAGAAGCTTTTTCTACAACCAGTGAGGTAAAGGCACATCTTCTTTATATGATCATTATAGTTATAAAAAAATAAGAGAATAAAGTATAGGTTTAATAGGTCTAAAATACTATATGACAGTAAAAAAAAGTTGTTATTAATAAAGAAGAATACAGTTTGAAAGGAGAGTGATTTGTCAAATATTCATAAAGAAAAATAAATCTGCTTCTAGTTCTGTTTCATCTGGGTGTTGAGAGATGTATCCGTAGATCTCCTAATGCTGCTCTCAAAGTGCACCAGATTGATGCTTTTAACTGCAACATTTAAAAAAAAAAAAATCTTCCCGGGGGAGCATGCCCCCGGACCCCCCTAGAGGAGGTTATCAATCAATCAATCAATGTTTATTTATATAGCCCAATATCACAAATGTTACATTTGTCTCAGTGGACTTTACAGTTTGTACAAAATATCAGTATGACAATACGACACCCTCTGTCCTTAGACCCTCACATCGTACAAGGAAAAACTTCCGAAGAAAACCCACAGTTTAAAGGGAAAAATGGGAGAAACCTCAGGGAGAGCAACAGAGGAGGGATCCCTCTCCCAGGACGGACAGACGTGCAATAGATGCCGTGTGTAAATTGAAAAGATAATACATTTGCAACATAGGTAGTCCAAATGTTTGGAAATGCATGTGTGTATAATAGGAAGATGAATCCACGAGGATATCCATCCAGGACCTATGATCCAGGACCACAGCCACGACTCAAGATCCAGGACAGAGGAGCGCAGGATCATCCATGACTCCGGATCCCGGCGTATACAGACACCAAAAAGAAAGACATTTGGGGAAGCTGGGTTAATCGGAACATGAGAGTACACAGGTATAGACAGAGAGAAGGAAGAAGTAAGATGTCCCCCGACAAACTAAGCCTATATCAGCAAAACTAGGGGCTGAATCTAATCAGCCCTAACTATAAGCTTTATCAAAAAGGAAGGTCTTAAGCGCACTCTTAAAAACGGATAGGGTGTCTGCCGCCCGAACACAAACTGGAAGCTGATTCCACAAATGTGGAGCTTGATAAGAAAAGGCTCTGGCTCCCATTGTACTTTTAGAGACTCTAGGAACAACCAACAACCCTGCATTCTTGGAACGCAATGCCCTAGTAGGACAGTAGGGTATAATGAGTTCTTTAAGGTAAGATGGCGCCTGCCCATTAAGGGCTTTGTAGGCGAGAAGAAGAATTTTAAATTCTATCCTGTGTTCTATAGGGAGCCAGTGTAAGGCAGCCAGAACAGGAATAATGTGGTCCCTTTTCCTAACTCTGGTTAGTACACGAGCTGCAGCATTTTGAATCAGCTGAAGCGACTTGACTGACTTCTTGGTACACCCTGATAATAAAGAGTTACAATAATCCAGCCTTGAAGTAACAAATGCATGGACTAGTTTCTCTGCATCGTTTTGAGGCAAGATATGCCTGATTTTTGCAATGTTACGTAGATGGAAGTAGGCGGTCCTTGAAATTGATTTTATGTGGGCGTTAAAGGATAAATCCTGATCAAATATAACACCAAGATTCCTTACAGTCTCACTGGAGGCCAAATTAATGCCATCCATAGTTAATATATCCTTAGATAATTTGTTTCGTAGATTCTTCGGGCCAAGTACAATAACTTCAGGTTTGGTCGTGTTTAACATCAAAAAGTTTAAGGTCATCCACGTTTTTAAGTCCTTAAGGCAGTCTTGAATTTTATTTAGATGATTAATTTCATCAGGCTTGATTGATAAATATAGTTGAGTATCATCCGCATAACAATGAAAATGTACAGAATGATTCCTTATAATATTGCCTAACGGAAGCATATATAATGTGAACAAAATAGGTCCGAGCACTGAGCCCTGTGGCACTCCATGGCTAACTTTGGTTTGCGTGGAAGATTCATCATTGACACGTACAAACTGAGAGCGTTCAGATAGATAGGACCTAAACCAGTCTAAAGCAGTTCCCTGTATGCCAACTAAGTGCTCTAGTCTTTGCAATAGGATATCATGGTCGATAGTATCAAATGCAGCACTGAGATCGAGCAAAACAAGAATAGAGACACGTCCCTTGTCAGAGGCTATTAGAATGTCATTTGTGACTTTAACCAGAGCTGTCTCTGTGCTATGATGTGTTCTAAAGCCAGACTGAAAATCTTCAAATAAATCATTGTTTTTTAAGTAATCACACAGCTGTTTTGCGACCGCTTTCTCAAGAATTTTTGAGAGGAACGGAAGATTGGAAATAGGTCTATAATTGGCTAAAACCTCTGGATCGAGGTTGTGCTTTTTAAGAAGCGGTTTTTATCACTGCTACTTTGAATGATTGTGGAACATAGCCTGATAATAAAGACATATTCATAATATTTAATAAATAAGTGCTAATTAATGGAAAATCTTCCTTCAACAGCTTAGTTGGAATTGGGTCTAACATGCACGTTGATGGTTTAGAAGAGAGAATCATTGAATTTAATTGTTCAAGGTTTATGGCTGAAAAGCATTCTAGTTTACTATCTAGTGTAATATTAGAACTTACGTTTCCGGGAGCTGTTGATAACACTATACTGGTCAAAGGCAAGAGGTCATTCATTTTGTTTCTAAGAGTAACAATTTTATCATTAAAAAAGCACATAAAATCATTACTACTGAGTGCTATGGGAATAGAAGGCTCAATTGAGCTGTGGCTTTCTGTCAGCCTGGCTACAGTGCTGAAAAGAAATCTTGCATTATTCTTATTCTCATCTATTAATGAAGAGTAGTAGGCTGCTCTCGCTTTACGCAGTGCTTTCTTATATTCATTGAGAGTAATATGCCAAATTAAACGAGATTCTTCAAGTTTAGTGGAACGCCATATCCTTTCAAGTTGTCTCGACTTTTGCTTTATTTTGCGGGTTTCGGCATTATGCCATGGAGCTAATCTATGTTGTTTTATTTTCTTCTTTTTCAAAGGAGCAACAGAGTCTAATTTTATTCGCAGCGCAACCGCAGCGGTTAGGTCCCCCCCACTTAAATCATGTTCACATGGATAGGAAACTAAATACATTTGCACACATCTTGTGTCCATATCTTTCTGTTTTGGTGGTCACGCCGTGCACGTGCATGCATACGTGAGTCATGGTGAGATATCTGGATTAAGACGTTGCTTTTTCTTTGCACAGAATGAAATGAATGGGCTGTGATTTTAGTTTTTTTAAGCAGAGGTCAATAATTTGTACGGCCCTCTGAGGATATTGTAAACATTGAAATGACCCTTGAGAGGAAAAAGGTTCCCCACCCCTGTTATAGAGGGATGCAGTGATGATGTTTTTTTTAAGGAGTTATTCTCCCAAGAGCTCCCTCGACAAAAAGCCAATGGCATTTTCCACTGGATTTTGGATTAGTGCAGAAAACAATCTGTAAAAAAAACGTACGATTCTTACACGTTTAGTTCCGCAGGATAATATCCACATGTTAACACCACTTTATGATTTTTGAAGTAAAAAGCTAATGTTGGGCTATAAAGGAACTACAGCACGGTCACATACTTCACGTCACCATCGCTAAGCTAAAGGCGGCTAATGTTGGGCTGTAAAGGAACTACAGCACGGTCACATGACTTCACGTCACCACTGCTAAGCTAAAGGCGGCTAATGTTGGGCTATAAAGGAACTACAGCACGGTCACATGACTTCACGTCACCACCGCTAAGCTAAAGGCGGCTAATGTTGGGCTATAAAGGAACTACAGCACGGTCACATGACTTCACATCAACACCGCTAAGCTAAAGGCGGCTAATGTTGGGCTATAAAGGAACTACAGCACGGTCACATGACTTCACATCAACACCGCTAAGCTAAAGGCGGCTAATGTTGGGCTATAAAGGAACTACAGCACGGTCACATGACTTCACGTCACCATCACTAAGCTAAAGGCGGCTAATGTTGAGCTATAAAGGAACTATAGCACAGTCACATGACTTCACGTCACCACCGCTAAGCTAATGGAGGCTAATGTTGTGCTATAAAGGAACTACAGCACGGTCTCATGACTTCACGTCACCACCGCTAAGCTAAAGGTGGCTAATGTTGGGCTATAAAGGAACTATAGCACGGTCACATGACTTCACGTCACCATCGCTAAGCTAAACGCGGCTAATGTTGGGCTATAAAGGAACTACAGCACAGTCACATGACTTCACGTCACCACTGCTAAGCTAAAGGCGGCTAATGTTGGGCTATAAAGGAACTACAGCACGGTCACATGACTTCACGTCACCATCACTAAGCTAAAGGCGGCTAATGTTGAGCTATGAAGGAACTATAGCACAGTCACATGACTTCACGTCACCACCGCTAAACTAATGGAGGCTAATGTTGTGCTATAAAGGAACTACAGCACGGTCTCATGACTTCACGTCACCACCGCTAAGCTAAAGGTGGCTAATGTTGGGCTATAAAGGAACGACAGCACGGTCACATGACTTCACGTCACCACCGCTAAGCTAAAGGCGGCTAATGTTGGGCTATAAAGGAACTACAGCACGGTCACATGACTTCACATCAACACCGCTAAGCTAAAGGCGGCTAATGTTGGGCTATAAAGGAACTACAGCACGGTCACATGACTTCACATCAACACCGCTAAGCTAAAGGCGGCTAATGTTGGGCTATAAAGGAACTACAGCACGGTCACATGACTTCACGTCACCATCACTAAGCTAAAGGCGGCTAATGTTGAGCTATAAAGGAACTATAGCACAGTCACATGACTTCACGTCACCACCGCTAAGCTAATGGAGGCTAATGTTGTGCTATAAAGGAACTACAGCACGGTCTCATGACTTCACGTCACCACCGCTAAGCTAAAGGTGGCTAATGTTGGGCTATAAAGGAACTATAGCACGGTCACATGACTTCACGTCACCATCGCTAAGCTAAACGCGGCTAATGTTGGGCTATAAAGGAACTACAGCACAGTCACATGACTTCACGTCACCACTGCTAAGCTAAAGGCGGCTAATGTTGGGCTATAAAGGAACTACAGCACGGTCACATGACTTCACGTCACCATCACTAAGCTAAAGGCGGCTAATGTTGAGCTATAAAGGAACTATAGCACAGTCACATGACTTCACGTCACCACCGCTAAGCTAATGGAGGCTAATGTTGTGCTATAAAGGAACTACAGCACGGTCTCATGACTTCACGTCACCACCGCTAAGCTAAAGGTGGCTAATGTTGGGCTATAAAGGAACTACAGCACGGTCACATGACTTCACGTCGCCATCGCTAAGCTAAAGGCGGCTAATGTTGGGCTATAAAGGAACTACAGCACAGTCACATGACTTCACGTCACCACCGCTAAGCTAAAGGCGGCTAATGTTGGGCTATAAAGGAACTACAGCACAGTCACATGACTTCACGTCACCACCGCTAAGCTAAAGGCGGCTAATGTTGGGCTATAAAGGAACTACAGCACGGTCACATGACTTCACGGCACCACCGCTAAGCTATTGGCATCTAATGTTGGGAGTGATGACGCTTAGTCGTCTCATTTAGACACTTGATAGCAACCACGTTTTCAAATTCACCAGTGGGGTACTTACTGACGTATTTTATGTCGTAGAACATCTCTATAGCTTGTGTTAACCACAGACCTTATTTCAAGCTCACTACCAAACACACATTCAGAAAACTGTTGACTTCAAAGAGAAGGAACCAGAAGTTAAAATGCTAACTAATTTCAAAGTATTAGGACTCATTCCTGCACCACAATATCACCGTAGAAGATTATATACATTTCTTCTTGTAAACTGCTTCTCTTTCTGTGTTCAAAGAACATGTGGTTGACTGTTTGCATATACACTGATATGAACAGTTATGAATAATACAAATATAGCTACATATGTTTATTTTATTATCTTTGCTTTTTAATGACTGTTTTTAAATGCCATTTTCTTAATGTCTTTCATTTTTCTAATGCACTTGCCTTGTGTTGAAAAGGTGCTATATAAATAAACTGGCCTTGCCTACATGTCTATAAGAGTGTAGGTAAATGTCGTTTTTGAATTTGGTTGAACTGCACTCACTTCTTTCCCATCTCAGTGTCCTTAATCCTTAGCCATCAGAACATATACATATATGGAGTGTTGACCTATGCACTTCCTGGTAAACAATGATCTTGTCTTGGTTTACAATTCCCAAGCATCTTCTTCCACAAGTCGTCTAAATAAGTGCCGACACTTGTTCACAGTCTGCTTGACACTAGTCTGACCTACGCTGTGAGGTAACAGCCTGAGGGGTGAAGTACTGAGGATGACTCAGTTTGCCTTATGTAAGAGTATAAATGAGATTATTTAAAACTACTGCTGCTTTTTTCACTGACTCATACAACCTGAACCTGAGCAGCAGAAGAAAACAAACCTGACCTGCTAAGTTTGCTTGAGAATGGATTCTGTGTGAAGTATTACTCCTTTGCTTCCTTGTTGAGGAGGAAATTACATTTGCTGGCGTTTGTGCAGTGTGCTCTGAGAGGAGACGTTTAATTTATGTCTGACGGAGGATCCTCAAATAGACTAGGAGAGCTGGAGCATTCCTCGAGGACTGAGGTTGTTATTTGATGTCGGAGAAAACACAGATCTATCACTAGACAGATTTGAACCTTCAGTCGAGGGCATGGTTGATGAAATAAACACTCTTTTATACTTAATTTGAGAGAGAAACCCTATCAGTGTTAGGGTTATTCTCAGGCTTGGGGAGTAACAGATTACATGTGACAGGAGTATGTCATCAGGATGCGATCAGATTACTGTAACATTTGGGGATTACTAGCAGGACTAAACTAATACAATAAATAGAGCAGTGTTTGTTGTAAAAGTATCAGAGGTTATCTCTTCTCTGTAAACTGTGCTGATCTACAGGCTAATACTTTAAGTGTTAATATATACGCACACTGCCTGATATGCTTTATGAGATCTTATCACACCCTTATCATCTTCTTTTACAAATTCTCAGAATCCTTGTTTTTTTTTCTTTTAAATTTTTTTCTTCAAAATTCTCTTATTTAAAAGAAATTCTCACTTTTTTCCAACATTCTTGGAAATTTCTCACTTTTTTCCAAAAAGATATAACTTTTTCCCCCAAAAATAGCATCTAAAAAAAGAACAACAACACAATATAAAAAACAATATATATCACTTTTAAAAAAAAATATCACTTCTAAAAAAAATATATCATTTTTTTCTAAAAAACTCATTTTTTTCAAATTCTGACTTATTTTTCTAAATTCTCCCTTTTTTAATAAAAATTCTGAGTGGAACAGTTTTGATGTCTCTGTAAGCTGTTCTGTTCTGTAGGATAATACTTTAAGTGTGAACCTATACGTATACTGCCTGAATCTTTGCTTCATTTGTTCTGTTTTCAATTCAGCAGGTGAACCTATATGTTCATCAAACTGTAAAGCATTAACCCATCACTGTACCCTGTATGCAACTTGGTTTGCCTTCGCTAACTGTACGGAGGCTCAGTCACTGGTACATTTTTATATACAAAGCCATGTTAGGGAAACTTCCATCTTCCATCTGCTCCCTGATCTCACGGAGAATTGTAAGTGGCTACTGCCTGAGATGTGCTGTGTTTTTATTAAATGTGCCAACTGCTAGGACTGTCTTAGGGAAGATGGCTTTTAGATGCGCAGCTCCTCTGTCTTAGAATAGTCTGCAAATTAAATGGAAACTGAACAATCTGGTGCCACTAAATGTTTTGAAAGCTCGGTTGGATGCTACTCAATCGGAAGCTGTTGGTACCTGTTTATGTGGATAGTTATTGTAAATTGTAATCCCTGTAATGATGCTGTATGATGTCCCTTTGTTGTTCTATTTATGTTTTTATGTTTCATGTGGAACTACTTGAGCAGGTCTCCCTTGAAAAAGAGATCAATGGGATACACCTGGGTAAATAAAGGTTTGAAATGAAATGAAAAATAAAACAGATTGTGTGAGCTTAACTGTGTGTGTTAAACTAAAACGGAGCTCAGATTGTATTCCTGCTTTTTAAACTGTAGTATGTGTTTCATTGAAGGCTACTGCTGAATATGCTTCATGAAAGGCAGGTTTTTCTATCATAACACCTCTGAGCAGAGGACACATTGTTGATTACAAATATCTTGGTTAGGTCCTATAAGGTCCTGCTGTTCTGTTGTCTTACATAACACACTTAAGTATAGCTTTGTCTTCTCTATGTTCATTTGCATGCCATTTGAGGTAATCCGAAGCAATGGAGTCAGGTAATAAGGTTGAATTACTTTTACATTTTGATACTCAGATTAAGTTAGTGATTACACTTTTGTACAGGTAACAGGTAATTGTAAGACATGTTTGAAGTAACCCTCCTAACCCTAGAAACCGTACATCAGAATATCAACAAGAAAATACGCTTTTCTATCAAATATATAATTTTCATTGAGGAGAGAGTGAACAATATATGTGTGTCTTTAGATGTTCTTCCAGCAAACTCATTCACTGTTTCCAAAACAAATGCATGAATACACACTATGACTGAGTTATAAAAGGAAGCCACGCTGCACTCAGTTCCTGACAGTTCTTCAACATAAAGGCTGTGATCTAAAGCGATGTCTACATCTCTCACACGGATAAACTGCCAAAAGAAAAAGGATATTCTGACTTAAACGGGACACAATTCACTTTTTCACAGGCTCATTATGGATGAATTTTAAATGCTTCAGGGAGCCAAATGAGTGAGGATTCTGCAGTGAAAGGTTTCTGTGGGTTAAACATGAATAATTGGACAGACTTTCCCGACCTGTTACTTTCTTTTTTAGGAGACCCTGTTCTAAATGTGCACCTTAGTAATAATTTAACTGTGCTTCCCTTCTCAGATGTAAAAGGTTTTGAGAGGTTTTTACAGAGCAGAAAATAGTTCACTTTACTGCTCTAGCCGTTAGCCAAGTGGAAGTAATGGCATTCTCCATTAGCTCGGGCACAATGTTTGTCAGTCGCAGGGTAATCCCCGAGGGCTGCTGCGGACATGTTTCAACTCCTCCAGAGATTTAAAAACACACTCTTTGTGGTGTTACTGTTTAGCGCAGGGTGTTTTCTAGGAGGTGAATATAATCCTTTGCTACAGTGCGATTCCTGTGACGTTTGTGGTATCCTACGATTTCATATTATCTTTTTGCACAAGCACTCATTTATCGCTCATAGAACATATTATTCCCCAAAGCGGCTGTAATAAAGTCTTTTATATTAACAGCAGATCACATTTTTTCAAAGCGAAAAAAACTATCTGAAAGTGAAAAACGATCTGAAGGTGAAAAGCAATGTGAAACCTGAAGAAACAAGATTTGAAACTGAAAATTTTTTTTTTTTGAATCTGAAAACGAAAAATCTGCAACTGAAAAAAATTCAAATATCAAAATATGTATAAAAGTGGAATCTGAAAATAAATATTTTATTCAAAAAAAGTGCTGAACTGAATCAAAAATAATATTCAACCTGAAAAATGATTTCAAATACTTATTTTTATTTTGAATACATCATTGTATTTTTCAAAGTTCAGGATAAAAACTTGAACTTTCAAATAAATTGTATTTTTTTGAATGATCAAAACTTATGACCCTGAAATAGCTCCATCATGACTGTTGTAAAAAACAGTTTTATACCTGTTATTTTTTTTTTGGAGTGTCTATTTGTAGCCGGGTGAAAATAGCTACACCACAGTAATTCGGCTAATAACACCCATCCCGCTCCAAATATTAAATATAGCATTGTTGACAATAAACACCCGGGTGTAAATATAATTGTTGACTATAGACACCCGGGTGTAAATATAATTGTTGACTATAAACACTCGGGTGTAAATATAATTGTTGACTATAGACACCCGGGTGTAAATATAATTGTTGACAATAAACACCCGGGTGTAAATATAATTGTTGACTATAGACACCCGGGTGTAAATATAATTGTTGACTATAAACACTCGGGTGTAAATATAATTGTTGACTATAGACACCCAGGTGTAAATATAATTGTTGACTATAGACACCCGGGTGCAAATATAATTGTTGACTATAGACACCCGGGTGTAAATATAATTGTTGACTATAAACACCCGGGTGTAAATATAATTGTTGACTATAGACACCCGGGTGTAAATATAATTGTTGACTATAGACACCCGGGTGTAAATATAATTGTTGACTATAAACACCCGGGTGTAAATATAATTGTTGACTATAGACACCCGGGTGTAAATATAATTGTTGACTATAGACACCCGGGTGTAAATATAATTGTTGACTATAAACACCCGGGTGTAAATATAATTGTTGACTATAGACACCCGGGTGTAAATATAATTGTTGACTATAAACACTCGGGTGTAAATATAATTGTTGACTATAGACACCCGGGTGTAAATATAATTGTTGACTATAGACACCCGGGTGTAAATATAATTGTTGACTATAAACACTCGGGTGTAAATATAATTGTTGACTATAGACACCCGGGTGTAAATATAATTGTTGACTATAGACACCCGGGTGTAAATATAATTGTTGACTATAGACACCCGGGTGTAAATATAATTGTTGACTATAAACACCCGGGTGTAAATATAATTGTTGACTATAGACACCCGGGTGTAAATATAATTGTTGACTATAGACACCCGGGTGTAAATATAATTGTTGACTATAAACACCCGGGTGTAAATATAATTGTTGACTATAAACACCCGGGTGTAAATATAATTGTTGACTATAAACACTCGGGTGTAAATATAATTGTTGACTATAGACACCCGGGTGTAAATATAATTGTTGACAATAAACACCCGGGTGTAAATATAATTGTTGACTATAGACACCCGGGTGTAAATATAATTGTTGACTATAGACACCCGGGTGTAAATATAATTGTTGACTATAGACACCCGGGTGTAAATATAATTGTTGACTATAAACACTCGGGTGTAAATATAATTGTTGACTATAGACACCCGGGTGTAAATATAATTGTTGACTATAGACACCCGGGTGTAAATATAATTGTTGACTATAGACACCCGGGTGTAAATATAATTGTTGACTATAGACACTCGGGTGTAAATATAATTGTTGACTATAGACACCCGGGTGTAAATATAATTGTTGACTATAAACACCCGGGTGTAAATATAATTGTTGACTATAGACACCCGGGTGTAAATATAATTGTTGACTATAAACACCCGGGTGTAATATAATTGTTGACTATAGACACCCGGGTGTAAATATAATTGTTGACTATAGACACCCGGGTGTAAATATAATTGTTGACTATAGACACCCGGGTGTAAATATAATTGTTGACTATAGACACCCGGGTGTAAATATAATTGTTGACTATAGACACCCGGGTGTAAATATAATTGTTGACTATAAACACCCGGGTGTAAATATAATTGTTGACTATAGACACCCGGCTGTAAATATAATTGTTGACTATAAACACCCGGGTGTAAATATAATTGTTGACTATAGACACCCGGGTGTAAATATAATTGTTGACTATAAACACTCGGGTGTAAATATAATTGTTGACTATAGACACCCGGGTTGTAAATATAATTGTTGACTATAGACACCCGGGTTGTGTAAATATAATTGTTGACTATAAACACTCGGGTGTTTTGTAAATATAATTGTTGACTATAGACACCCGGGTGTAAATATAATTGTTGACTATAGACACCCGGTTGTGTAAATAATTGTTGACTATAGGACACCCGGGTGTAAATATAATTGTTGACTATAAACACCCGGGTGTAAATATAATTGTTGACTATAGACACCAGGGTGTAAATATAATTGTTGACTATAGACAACCGGGTGTAAATATAATTGTTGACTATAAACACCCGGGTTGTTTAAATATAATTGTTGACTATAAACAACCCGGGTTGTAAATATAATTGTTGACTATAAACACTCGGGTGTAAATATAATGTTGTTGACTATAAACACTCGGGTGTAAATATAATTGTTGACTATAGACACCCGGGTGTAAATATAATTTGTTGACTATAGACACCCGGGTGTAAATATACTGTTGACTATAGACACCCGGGTGTAAATATAATTGTTGACTATAAACACCCGGGTGTAAATATAATTGTTGACTATAGACACCCGGGTGTAAATATAATTGTTGACTATAGACACCCGGGTGTAAATATAATTGTTGACTATAGACAACCGGGTGTAAATATAATTGTTGACTATAGACACCCGGGTGTAAATATAATTGTTGACCATAGACACCCGGGTGTAAATATAATTGTTGACTATAGACAACCGGGTGTAAATATAATTGTTGACTATAGACACCCGGGTGTGAATATAATTGTTGACTATAGACACCCGGGTGCAAATATAATTGTTGACTATAAACACCCGGGTGGAAATATAATTGTTGACTATAGACACCCGGGTGCAAATATAATTGTTGACTATAGACACCCGGGTGTAAATATAATTGTTGACTATAGACACCCGGGTGTAAATATAATTGTTGACTATAGACACCCGGGTGCAAATATAATTGTTGACTATAAACACCCGGGTGTAAATATAATTGTTGACTATAGACACCCGGGTGCAAATATAATTGTTGACTATAAACACCCGGGTGGAAATATAATTGTTGACTATAAACACTCGGGTGCAAATATAATTGTTGACTATAAACACCCGGGTGGAAATATAATTGTTGACTATAAACACTCGGGTGTAAATATAATTGTTGACCATAGACACCCGGGTGTAAATATAATTGTTGACTATAGACACCCGGATGTAAATATAATTGTTGACTATAGACACCCGGGTGTAAATCGCATCAGCCTTATTGTTTTTAACTTAAGGGAAACCTTATCATGATTAGGGTGAATGCAGTTGGCATCATTACAAATACATTACAGCAACATATCTAAAATAAAACAATAATTTCCTTCAAATATTTTGTAGTTGTAGTGTTTTCTTGTAGGTGAAAATAATGTGTTGCCACAGCTTTGTTGTTGTTATGTGATTCCTGGGAGGTTTGTGGTATCTTATCGTATGCTACAATTTCATATATTTTTTGCATTACACTCATTAATTGCATATACTAGGTAATATTCCTCAAATGCAATAAATGTTTCTAAATGAACTACAGATCAAATGATTGTGTGTAGTGTGAGAGCGGTGACTTGTACAGTAGTTATCACACTACAGATAATTATCTCCTGATTTTACAGTCCCTCTCAGCTTTAATGAGGTCTTTTCTTAGTATCTGTTTTTCATGCCATGGCCGCAACTTTGAATCCCTCTCACAGCTTTCAAAAGCATCATTTTCCGACACAGCAGGCCTTTGTTTTCAGCTAAAGAGCTCCAAAATCCCACTGTGCACTACCTGCACATCCCAAAAGGTCATTTTCACAACTAGCCGGTGAATATAATGAAGTGTTTTGCAGCTGCAAAGCCCCCAGGAGTTAGTAGAGAGCAACACTTGTGTCTTTTTAGATACAGGGTTTCATTTCTCAAAAGAGACCTGGCCAAAATACAACAACACAAAGTTATAGACAGAAAATACATTTATTCAAAGTCAAACACAACTCATACAAATGATACATTCTTCAAAAACCTTAGGCGGACAGAAACAAGACTCCAAATTAATAGAAATGTGACTGTTTGTTCTGGGTGTGTAAATACGCAACTTTTAGAGATGTCACCTTTGAAGTTATGTCAATGTTGCTCAAAAGTGGCCTAAAAAAGTGTTGATGCAATTTTCATAGAAAGGCCCTTAAAGCCTTTCTATGAAAATGTATTTTGTACATACTTCTGATAATTGTGTATGTAACTGACTGTTTTGCACTCTGGTTAGACCCTCCTTAAATTTCGTTACACTGTGCTTGCATTTTTGTAATGACAATAAAGTAATCTAATCTAATCTAATCTAATCTAATCTAAAGACAGCAAAACCAAGGCCAAGTGTCCTATCACGCAATGTTAATGAATGTGAAACATAATGCGTATATCCGCAACCGAGTTTAAGACTTTATTGGTGTCTTGCATTGTCATCGTGCCACTAGATTTTCCCGAATATCTAATTACAACCAAACTGGACCGAAAACATAACCCCTTAACAACAGTAATGTTTGAAGATAAATGATTCTCCAATATTGAGCTACGTTTACATATTATGTGCATTTATGTTGTGATTTTCTCTGTACATTGTATTGTATTGGTTGAGTAAATCTATATTAATCCATCTTTTTAATCCATTCTCTTTGGTCAAGTCATACAAATCATATATAGTGATAGTTAAAACAACAAATAAATTAATAGAAATGTTACTCTGTTTGTTCTGAGTATATAAAAATAACAACTTTTAGCCATTTCAACTTTGAGGTAATATGTCAACGTTGTGTTTAAAGCTGATTTCTGCTGCCCCCTAGTGGCCCAAAAAAACTGAAAGCGCGTAAAGACCATACACGCAAAGGTAATGACACTCAAAAATAATTTGTTAGTATATTTAAATATACTTTCAAATGTTTCTTCCATTGCCCATAGTCGTCATGTCAGTAGATTTCACGAAATTCAAATGACAACCAAACTGGACTGAAAACATAACCCCATAACAACAGTAATGTTAGGGCTGTCAAGTTAACGCGTTAATAACGCGCTAACGCAAAAAAAAATTAACGCCACTAATTATTTTAACGCGATTAACGCATATGTATTTTTTTTCCTCGGCCGCCCCGTAGTTTCAGAGTGCATCGAGTTTAAAATACCATCTACAAGCTGATGCTGACAGCCCCGCTCCTGCCGCCCGCTTGTGGCAGACCACACTTCCACGCTCACCGGCAGGGTGTGTGTATGTGTGGCCGGAGCGAGCGAGAGAGAGACCTTACGTGTATTGTTGTTGTTAGCATCTGGTGCTAGCTAGCTGCGCTAACGGATATAAGGAGCTGTTTAAATGAAAACAGAGGAGCGACATTTCGCCACAACTGCGCCGAGCACTTGACTTTATGCAGGAAGCCAGACAGTGGGACATTGTACGAAAAGTCAGCACACTCAGCACGGATAGTGCGCAACATGATTGCAGCGTCCAGGCAGCTCCCGTTCGAGCATATGCCTTGAGTTGCACATAGCTCCAACGATCCATCACACACACACACGCACACGCGCACATGCACACACACACACACACACACACACACACACACACACACACACACACACACCACACACACACACATACACACACACACACACACACACACACACACACACACACACACACACACACACACACACACACACACACACACACACACACCATTTGTATTGTATTATTGTATGAGAGAGGTTCCAGGTTGAATTGAGGCGAATATTTGTAATGTTCAGAGGTTGTTGTGTTTAATATTCATGAGAATATTTGTCATTGTTCAAATGATAATAAACATTAGCATACAGCATATTTGTCCACTCATATGTTGATAAGAGTATTAAAAACTTGAAAAATATTCCTCTAAGGTACATTTAGAACAGATAAAAAATGTGCGATTAATTTGCGATTAATCGCGATTAACTATTTTAATCGACTGACAGCCCTAGTTACAACAGTACATTTTAATCCCTTTATGTCAAAGTGAACAAGATAAAACTAACCCGAGGTCCCACAGATGTTGGCATCACTTCCTCCTGCTCAAATACGAGCAGGATGCTGTGTAATGAAGTGCTAAAATTCATGCTGTCTTGTCCAACCTGGCAGTTGTTTGTCTCCAAAGGCTGGTGAGAGCATTTTGAATCCAATGAGAGTGAAAACCGCTCTGCAGCATTAAAGGGCTGCAGATGAGTCACAGGTTTGAGGAGAACTGCCCTCCACCCCCCACCCACACACTAAAATCCCCCCAAATAAGCACCACGTCGACCTTCCTCTTATTCAATAATGAATTCAGAGAAGAGTGTTGCATTACTGGGTTTCCATTATGTATCCTAAGAATTCCCACAGCATGCAGTGTACTCATCTCCGGATCTGTCTTGTATTTATTTGACATCGTTCGCTTGGGTGTGCTCAGCCCTCTCGTAGAGCTTCAGAACATTTTAAGTGAGCGTGTAAATTAGGAAGATCAGTGGTTGGAGGGAATTGGAGTTGAATAAACACAAGTCATTATGAAATATTCAGTGAGCATAACTAACCTGACCCAAGGGATCTTTAAGGACAACTCATTAATAGTGTTTATAATACACTGAAAAAAGTGAAACGTTTACTTCAATTAAATGTACTATGTCAACACATTTCACATAACTGTATTTGGTTAGTCGAAAGCAATTATATTAAGTTGAAACTAGTATTTGTATTTAAATTTAATAGTATTGCCTTCAGCTAAACTAATACAGTTATGTGAAATATGTTGACATAATACATTTAAGTAAACATTTCCGTTTTTTAAGTGGCGATCACAAAGGTACTGCCAAGGAATGACATTTATTCTCATATTCATGTTATATTCATTACCAGAATGAACAGCAATGCAAACATAGATTGTAAGTTTCTTTTTTTTGACTGAATTGAAGGATGTGTATTTGGCTTTGTGATCTTTCTCATCTATTCCCTTGAAACCCCCGACTTGTAGATATAAAAAGCCATATTTTCAAATGTTCTACGCCATTTTTTTTTTATGATGTCTGTGAATCATTTTGATAGCGCCAACTGTTTTTAGCTTGTCTGGCCAAGACTTGCATGTCCTTCAACAAAACCAATGTAACTTTCAAGATATAGCTTTCCTTTATTTTTTGATGCTGATTAGTCATCAGCACTCTTACATTCCTCAGACATTTTCTTTCATTCATAACACAGTGATGCTCTGACTGTCCTTCAATAAATAATAATAATAAATAAATAATCTAAATAAATAAATAAATAATCTTGACATATAGCTTTATTTCCCCTTTTTGAATAGTCACCAGCACTTTTAGTCATCACACATTTTTTCATAAATAACTGTGATGCTCTGCTTTTATGAAAAAACAAGTTGGAGATGAGAACAATACTGTTACGATTATTGTGTTATGTCACGTTTTGTATGTCTTGTTTTGGGTGTGTTGCTGTTCTCCCTGTCATGTTTTCTCCCTTGTATATTGTCTGGTCCTTCTCCCTGTGTCTTCCTCCAGTCGTTAGTTTCCCTGGTGTGTCTAATTGTCTGATTGTGTTCACCTGTGGCCCTTGTGTTTCTCCTCCCCTGCCCGGCTGTTTCTCGTCTCGTGATGACCCCTCCCTGTATTTAGTCTCTTCCTGTGTTCAGGGTTGGTTCGTCTTTTGTTTGTGACTGAGTTCACCGGTGAGTGTTCTGTTTTGTCCAAGTATTTTTTCGTTATCCTTGAAATAAAGGCATTTTCAGCGCTATCTGCATTTGGGTCCTGCTTGCTTCACCCACCGTAACAAATACAACCTGACGAAAGGGATTGAGAGCGTTATTGAGGTGGGGCCAACTAAGAAACCGACTATTTGAGACTCAGCAAATAAACTATATATTTATTAAAAAAAATCTTTGTAAAACAAACAAGTTTTCTGGCCCATATCTCTTTAAAATATCTAATGTTAGCAACTATTAAAGAAAAAATGGGGACAATTCTGTTTTAATGTAGTTTGACCATTGTAACTGCTGTGCAGACATACTGATAACATAGGGCTTCTAACTAATTACCTTAAATAAACTCACTAATTCATGAAACCAATTCAATACGCATTATTCTTATTCTTATCATTCTATATGAGCGCCGTAACGGTATCTAATTATTTATTTAGTATTCCATAACTTAATACCAGAGATGGTCAAACTAAAGGGGTAGAGACATGGCAGAAATCCTGCAATAAAGGGGGACAGTGAAGGCGATCAAGAAAAGAGAGCGAGCGGCCCGTTGAGGGAGTTTACGGAGCAGATGAAAAGACACAGAAAGACAGAAGCACAATAACAAGTATATTTAGGTGTTTTTTTTGTAAATAACCGACGGTGTCAAGAGGAAGTAAAGTCCCCTGGTTTGTCCCCTCTAACTGCCATGAGAACACTCAAAATCAATATAAGCATAGGCCTATTTAAAAACAGGGACATTTCCGGGGACAGATTGACCCGGGGATTGGCCACCAAAGCCAGGCAGGCATTTGGTGTGATCACCATAGCCATATGAGGCCGGACTCAGAGGGCTTTCCTTTGCTTCCAGCTGTCAGATTGTAAACAAAGTCACGTGACTGGGGGCAGATGACAGCGCTGACAAGGTGTGTTTCCCGCAGCGAGACGCTACAATACTAATTGTGGGCTTAACATGTTGATTCGGCCACAAAAGGAAAAAAAACTCTAGCTCTCTCCAGAGGGGCAGGTCAGCCAAAAAGGGCAAACGGGCTGTTGCCCGGGCAACATTAGCCCGTAGCTGATAAGGATTATAGTTAAACATGTTCAAATCGAATTTTAAAAAGACAAATCTGGGTACATCCACATCTGGTGCCCCGTATGAGGCGCTAATACCCCGTATTGGGAACCACTGGTATATGAAACTCGTCCTCTCCGCTTGCCATGAGTGACAAAATATGATACCTGTCTTAAAATAAATTACGGTTTTATCCGTGTTTATCATTGCAATGTTGACAGAATCGTGGGATGAGTGGTATGTAGTCGATTTATACAAGTGGTCCTGATAGGAACTACAAAAAATGAATTAATCGTGATTCGTGCATCTTTTTTAAGCTGATTAAAAACCATCAGATCTGTATCGTGTGTGTGTGTGTGTGTGTGTGTGTGTGTGTGTGTGTGTGTGTGTGTGTGTGTGTGTGTGTGTGTGTGTGTGGGGGGGTTGTGTGTGTGGGGATTGTGGTGTTGTGTTCAACAAGCTTTTTGCAGTGTAGCTGTAGCCTTGTTGTCCTTTGCAAATGGATCCGATCTAAATTACTACTATGTGTTGTCAGTTGTTAACAATATGAGTGTGTAGAAGAAATACTGTCCTAAAGTGCCTTATTTTTCTGGCAAACAAAACATTTGGATAAGTACTATTTGGGTTGCAAATCACATGCTGTTTTGTACCGGGTACCACCAACGTTTTGGACTGGATCTCCGACTCATGTTGCCATCACCAAAACTAAAAAACAAAGTCGTGTAATTACCCCTGTCCTGTTATCTGAATGTACAAAAATATGAAGCACAGATTCCACACAGCCCCATGGCATTTGTAACAAGCACAAAACGGTGCTTCAGGAAGTAAAATGTGTAAACTTCCAGACACTTGTATTAACTTCAACATCTTAAAGTCGTCTATAAAGTGAAGAATGCCACCTGGGCTGACTGAGGTGAATTGGATCGGCGCTGATAGCATCACATCGCTGATGGACGACGACGCGAATTGGCCAGTGCTCCCTAAAGCTTTTTATCTTGTGATTAACAATAGAGACGGAAACTAGAAAAACAGCCGAAAGGGGGGTTGGGGGGGGGGTTCAGATCTACAGCTTTCATCAATGACACATTTGATGCTCATGAAGGCTGTGGGAATACGGCCAAAAACACGATGAGATGTACACACAGATTTGTCATTATGTGAGAATTGTAGCAACTTCCACGGTTTTGTACAAATTAAAGCTTTCACACCTCGCTTTATCTTTATTTCCCTGACACCTCCAGCAGCTATTTGAAACCACTGAGCCGTCTGTTCGACTGATAGCTCGCTCTCCATCTGCTAAGCTTTCCCAGAGCTGAAGGAAAGCAGCTAATGACTCTGCAGGCAGCGACAGAGCTTATGACCTCTCATTGAAGTGTCCGTCTTTGAATTGACAGCCATGTATTTTATGTCACTTCTCTGCAGTTTCAAATCAAATCAAGTTTTATTTATATAGAACATTTATAAACGATTTTTGGTCGAGCCAAAGTGCTGTACATAAAATAAAAATAGCCTAAAGTAGAGACACTTTACAGCAAATACAACAGCACAGATTGTTCAGAATATCAGTACCCTCTGTCCTTAGACCCTCTGTCCTTAGACCCTCTGTCCTTAGACCCTCACATCGTACAAGGAAAAACTTCCAGAGAAAACCCACAGTTTAAAGGGGACATGGGAGAAACCTCAGGGAGAGCAACAGAGGAGGGATCCCTCTCCCAGGACGGACAGACGTGCAATAGATGCCGTGTGTAAATCCAAGAGATAATACATTTTACAGCATATAGACCGAATGTTAGGAAATGCATGTGTCTGTAATAAGAAGATGAATCCACGAGGATGTCAGCTACAATCCTGTGGAAGCCATCAGGGAAGCAGCAGGACGAGACCCAAGGCAGGACCGCAGAGACAGGTTCAGCCACGACCCGAAGTCCACGACTTAATCCAGAACTCAGGATAGCCCCAGGTTTCAACCCAAAGAAGACAGGCAACAGATTGTTGTGTATCAGCAGGGGGTCTTAGTGCTTTTCATGAAGAAACTCAAAATACATTCTTGGTTTTACTGTGATAAAACTACCGTACTGGACAAGGTGGGGCGAGACAACGCAGGAAAATATAGTTTGTTCTATCACAGGTCATTTTTTAGATTCTGAGCACGAGCAAGAACATATCCAAAATACATATTGAGCCTTTTCTTTGACAAACTCTGTCTATTTTTTACTGTAAATATTCCCCAAATCCACTAATAACGTTTTAAATACAATTTTTTTTAACATAACATTTTAGAAAACATGTATAAGCCAACTTTTTAAAATTTCATTTAGTCACTCATCAGGAGTTTAAAGAGTAGAAATACAATTTTGCAAGAGTAATGTTCAATTAATGCAGGAGAAGTTAACTTTACGCAAAAAAGAAGAAATAATGAGATGAGCCAAAAATAGAATATCAAATAAAATGCTTTAGAGTGACATAAAATACTGCTTATTTATTGTTTTAAGATAAGATATACTTTATTGATCCTGAATTGGGAAATGTTTTCGTTACAGCAGCATGTTAAAACAAGGCATTGCATACAATGTGAAAATAGAATGGAGTACGAAATAAACAGACATAAACATCTCAAAATAGAAAATAAAAACAGAAATGTAAAGTGGACCTATCATGCTATATTTGAAATATATATTGTAGGGCCATACCTATAGAAAACATGTCTGTGAAGTTTTTTCAAAATACCAAACAGATCATGCATTTTAGCCATGCCTCATTTCGCTCTATTTGCTCTTTTCCAGCCCTGTTTTTGCAACGGCTGATTCTGTGACGTAGCTTTAATGCAAATGAACTGCAGCTGGCCACGCCCCCCTGCAGGAGAGGGGAGCGTGCTCTGATCAGCTGCTGGGCTGTCAGAAGAGGGGGAGGAAAAGAGAGGCTCTGTGTTTTATTCTTATATGATTATATAGAGTCGTTATTCATTTGTTTTAAAGCTCAATAAATAATAAAGAAGACCTTTGACCGGCACTTTTCTAATTTTGTCCGAAAGATTTAAACTTGTTGACCGGCGAAAAAAAATCGAATTGAAACTCTGCTGCACGGTCCCCTCGTTCCTTGGAAGAGGCGGAGAGGTGGGTGTTTGTCATCTGCTGGTGGACTAACCGGAGAGAATTACAGCGAGGGAGGGATTGCATTGAATTAACGTAACATAGCAGCAAACGCTTGCCTCGGGGAGGGGGGAGAAAAAGAGCCAGAGCGGAGAATAAACAGAAGGGCAACCATGCGCGGGAAGTCTTCTTCGCTGCTTTTGTGGCAGACTACAGCACCACTTACAGGCCTGGCATATGTACTACAGCGTCTCCAGTGCTTTCGAGTGGCAATGGCCGTGGCCTAACCCCCTATTCCCCTGATAGGTGGAGAGTTGCCCATATAGGCGGAGCTCCTTGTTTCTGACGTCAGAGATATTTCAAATCTGGACCAGTTTTGATCAGATCCGTTACAGCCCCGTTTTTAGAGATTTGGGTATGGAGGAAAAGAGAGAGGGTTGTGTTTTCTGACACTTGGTGAGTTCCCTGACACACCGGGGACACATATTCATGTATAAAAGACGTACAAAAGTGCATTTTGCATGATAGGTCCCCTTTAAAGTAAAATATATACATAATGACAGTGGAAGAAATATATCTGAAGACTAAATGGTGAAGGGCCAAATTCGATTGCAAGGAATGGCATATTAAGGTTGTTACTGATGTTCTTCTGTCTCCTCTCCCCTCAGATATCTGGGCATCACGCGGCCTCTCACCTACCCGGCGCGGCAGAACGGTCAGCTGATGGCGAAGATGATCCTGGGCGTGTGGCTGGCGTCGGCCTCCATCACGCTGCCACCTTTCTGCGGCTGGGCCAAAAACGTGCACACAGCCGGCGTGTGCCTCATCAGCCAAGACTTCGGCTACACCATCTACTCCACAGCCGTTGCTTTCTACATCCCCATGTTGGTCATGCTGGTCATGTACTACAAGATCTTCAAGGCGGCGCGTAAAAGTGGCGCCAAACATCGCTTCACTGACATTTCTCGCCGCGAGCGTCTCAGCACGGTGGCTAACGAGGCGTTGAGGATGCACGGAATGAAGCCTGGAGGCGTGGCGGAGGAATGTGCCGCCATTTCCCGCCTTTTGAACCGCGAGCGAAGAAACATCTCCATCTTTAAGCGAGAGCAGAAAGCAGCGACCACGTTGGGGGTAATCGTCGGGGTTTTCGGCGTTTGCTGGCTGCCGTTCTTCATCCTTTCCACCGCCAGGCCGTTTATTTGTGGCGTTGAGTGTAGCTGCGTTCCAATTTGGTTGGAGCGAACGCTGCTCTGGTTGGGATACGCAAACTCCCTAATGAACCCTTTTATCTACGCCTTCTTCAACAGAGACCTGCGCTCCACTTACCGTGACCTTCTCCGCTGTCGCTATCGAAACATCAACCGCAGACTGTCCGCTGTGGGCGTCCACGAAGCTCTCAAGGTTTAAAAAGCTGAGGTTTGACTGTCAAAAAAAAAAAAGGGTGGTTTGGAGGCCTTGTGATTGTACACCTGGTGCTTAAAGGGGGATGTTGAACACAGCGTGAAGATAAGACTGACAGTAGAGGAGTTGCTGTATGTGGCTTTCTGGTCTCTCTGCAAATCACATCCCTCTGTGTGTGTGTGTGTGTGTGTGTGTGTGTGTGTGTGTGTGTGTGTGTGTGTGTGTGTGTGTGTGTGTGTGTGTGTGTGTGTGTGTGTGTGTGTCCCAGTCTTTCTATTTTTGGAAAGAAAATCATGGAGTGCACTTGATGGGCTATTCATGTCGACAGCGCTTTTGTGCATATGCCACCAATCCTGGATTAATGGAAGGGTAATGAAGGGACAAAGGAAGTGACATGTAAACACAATTAATCAAGGCAACAGAAGTAAACAGATCTGTGTACATTAGGGAAATTGATGTTTGATAATAATAATAATAATAATAATGCATTACATTTTTTATTAGAGCGCTTTTACAGGTGCTCAAAGCGCTTTACAAGTACACATTACACATATTAGACATGTAAGAGTCATTACTGCGGACATTACCTACAGGAGCAAATGCGGGTAAAGGAAAAACATTTGTTTATGTGGCACAGCTTCTTCATCAAAACACCCATTAGAGACATCACAGATTCATTTCAGACAGAGTCAACTCTTTGAGCTCTTTTGTGCTTTGTGCCATGATTACATTTACATTTATATCACTTTGACTCCAGCTATACTTTTCCATTTGGTCCTCTCACTAAATTTAACAGGAGCACTTTGATTGTTTCACAAAACATGTGGTGATGCCAAGCGAGAGGAGGTGGGTGGACAACATGGTGTCAAATGCAGAATGAAGGGGAACATTTTCCATTCATTAAACCTCAGTATTTGTTGCTATGAAAATAAACTGAACGTCGTTTGTTTAGTGTCTGCATGAAACACATTTTTACCTACAAGTACGGTGGCCCACAAGTGCAAACGCGCTTCAACGGCCTAAAACATTTCCATTAAGAGAAACGCACAGGAGTTTAAAAAACGAAGCAAATACAAGAACACAAATGCACGAAAACACATGCAAACATGCGCAGCGTTTAGATAACATTTGGCAACTTGAGGAAACATGAGCAGCGTTTACTAAAAGTGCAGCAAGAAGCTCAAAACACAACGGAAACGGGGACACTAAGAAGTGACGCACACAGCTGGGACCGGAGCGTTCAGGAATATAAAGTTGGACAAACTGTCTGTGTTGGCAAAGATAGTCCGTTTCATATTTGTAAGTGTTTTGTCAGTATATTTGAAATGACTAGGTTAGCTACGTAAGCTTAAAGCAGATCCGCTATAATATTTGAGGGAGTTTTGTGATCACATTGTTAAAGAAAGGCGTTACATTTTAGGTACGTTTCGAACAACAGAGACAGGTTGGCATAGCCGCGGGAAGTCATTTTACTTAGGGGGTGCGGCCAAAAGTGGGGAGAGATTTCAACAGTAACATGAACATAATAGTTACCGGCAAAAAAGCCCTATCAATAATGACAAACCACATTGACAGTGACATTTCAATTTGTGCTCAAAATGTCCATATTTATAAAGAATGTACACCATTCACCAACAGGGGGTGCTGCAGCACCTCGAGCACCCCTACTTCCCGCGACTATGCAGTTTGGCTAACTTTATAATCCCCTAACGTCAACAAGCTGTGTGCGTCACTTTTTATTGTCCCCCCCGTTTCCGTTGTGTTTTGAGTTTCTTGCAGCATTTCGATTATGCAGCCTCTTAGTAATTGTGCAATTTTTGTGAGTCGGTGAAGATGTTTTATTCATCTGTGTTTCGCCACATTTGTGTTTTGATATTTGCATCGTTTTTGAAACTGTTGCTCCTATTGGAAATATCTTTGACCTTTGCATTTGCACCTGTCGGACACCGTACACATGCCACTGTAAAAATAAACCATAAGAGATTATTTATAGCAGATTACAGTGTTTATCACACACATCCAAATGAACTCAATACAATATGTGTCAGATACTGTGGACATTTTTCACTGTCGTTATTTTGCCTTTTATTTTTTACTCAACATTTGGCTGCTGACCTTATTGGTTTTACGCAGCTCAACTAAAGCTGATGAACTCTGCAGTTTCACTTTAAGAATACAAACGTTCTTGAATCATTCATGAACTTTTGTCGTCAAATGTCACCATTCGAAGCAGTGCGTGCTTTTTCTACCTCGATTTTGAGATTTCCTCCGAACAGATGTACCGCTGTCTTGCATCATTTTGTAATTAATTGCTATTTTATATATGGTGTAAAATCAATCTGTGTACAACTGCTCTGTGATTGCTCTCTGTGTGAACGCTTTGTCTTTTCAGAAACAAGCTGGGGAAGTGGCAAAGCATTTCATCACTTTGTAAATAAAGAAACACTTGGTTTAAACGTCACTGTGGCCTATATTGGTAACCTCAGATTATATGAACGAACGCACATGTTTCTCGAGTTTCTATCAAAAGATCCTTAATTTCTCATTTTCATAGGAGACAATTCACACAAGGCTCCTCGCTTTCTAGCCCCTACACAATTCATAATCCTCACCTCCTAGACCAGGGGTGTCAAACTCAAGGCCCGGGGGCCAAATCCGGCCCACAACTTCATTTTATGTGGCCCCGCAAGAGCTTGCAAAGATTATAATACGTTTATTATACGGTTACATACCACTTTACAGAAGCAGGTTGCCCATAAACTACATGTCCCACAATGCATCTCGTTTTGTGACATGCGCACTGAAGAGACTTGCAATTATTTGCCCTAGACTTCTGCTTTCAGATGTAGTTAATTACGAAGTTATTACCCTATCCAATAATAATCCAATTCAGAGGCAATAATGTAATATAATACATTATTTTATATATATTATATATTATTTATATATGTATATTTATATAGTTACAACCGGCCCTTTGAGTGCAACCATAATGCTAATGTGGCCCGCGATGAAATTGAGTTTGACACCGCTGTCCTAGACGGATAGGTCAAGCGATATAGAGACGCTACCTTTAAGGTCCACTCGAAGCCTTTAAAAATTCATCCTTTTCCCTAGAGTATTACCACCGAGGCCTTCATGCTGCTGTAAGGACTCCTTTATTTCCCGTCTGCTTGCAGCAAAATCTTTTATTCAGAGTCTGGATGACAGCTGTCTGCTTGTTTTTGATAACTGAAATTGTCCCGTGGAGGACGAGGTAGAGTCTGACGTGTGTGGTGTGTTCAGATATACTCATACCTAATACTTTACACTTCTAGTAGTCATGTGTAGGAGTGTTAATGTATCCAAACAACTCAATATAGATTTTTCAGGCTGTGTTTGTGCAGAGACACCTAACGGTGTGTCCACACAGCAGCTTTGACCAAATCTTGAAAATCCTGGAGCTGGGCGTGTCTGATAGCTTGGGGATTTCGCGACCAACAACCAATCACATGAATATTACATGAATATCCCGCCCCCGACATACAAAGCAAAAAAACCCGGTTCTTCTACACTATTGTCAAATAGGAAGGGCTATGATGAACATTTATTTTTTTAACATTTTGAACATTTATGAGATTAATGTTTATGGTGCTATTTTATGCTACATTCCATGCTGGCTAATGATACTGTCTATGCTTGCTAGCAACGAAGTAAACTAGCAACGAAGTAAACTGGATATAAAATCCCCAAACAAGCGAAAACCTACCAGTTTCACCCACTGCCTCTGCCACCTCCCTCCATGCCTGGTTCCTCCGGTTTGTATCCCGGTAAGTAAATAGGGACTGGTCATAAAGAACCGGGTGATTTGCTACCGCAATAACTAACTTCTCCTCCATTTTTGTTAGGAATATAGAATGAACTGCGGGTCTGGTTCTCCCAGCTTGCACGCGGTTTGATTGGCTAGCGCTTGAACTGTCAGATTTGCATAAACGGATCTGATTGGCTGTCGCTTCCAGCTCAGCCTCAAAAGTTGAACATTGTTCAACATTGGAATCCTGAACATCCTGGAAATCCTGGAAATCTTCGCCTCGCCCCCCCACAATGCAGTTCGGCGACAAGCGAGGGAAAGTGACGTCATCCCCATTCAAAGTCAATGGGCGGAGATGCGCTGGAAGCGGTGGACAAATCGCTAAAAGCTGCTGTGTGTACGGGCCGTAAGACTAAATCTAATGCCACGCTAGCTCTAAGAGGTTGTATTTAAGCACAGCAGACAGGCTTTTTTAATTGAAAGTGGCCCTAATAAGCAATTGTTCAGGTGTATATCAGTATGTAGTGTCTCTACTTTAAAGAGTCCTCTCCTGCTGATGTTCAGGTGTATATCAGTTTGTAGTGTCTCTACTTTAAAGAGTCCTCTCCTGCTGATGTTCAGGTGTATATCAGTATGTAGTGTCTCTACTTTAAAGAGTCCTCTCCTGCTGATGTTCAGGTGTATATCAGTATGTAGTGTCTCTACTTTAAAGAGTCCTCTCCTGCTGATGTTCAGGTGTATCTGGACCCGGTGACGACATTACCTATTGACGCAGCAACCACTGTAAGTTATATTCTTGTTTAATTAGACTTCTCTGTTTCATTTATTCGACTCTGTATAAATTGCTATTGTAGCTTAAACGGCTAAATCGCTTTTGAGAGATTTTAAATCTCAGATCTGCTCAGGCGAAACCTGCTTCACAGGTCTCAGCACTCAAGCCTGCATTAATATAGGCAGGGCCAGTCTATTGTCGCCCATCAGCTGTAGATAGTTAACTAATTAGAGGGGCGTGGCCCTACAGCTGTGAGAACTGAGCAATCAGGCGTCCATTTTTGGGTAGCTCTTTCCTGGAGCGTCAGCTTCAGCGTCAGACAGCCGAAGACTGACAAAGACATTGGAGTCCTATGGGAGTAAGACTGACAAAGACATTGGAGTCCTACGGGAGTCACGAGGGAGGCAAAGAGGAGGCAAATCCTACTCTGATTGAGCTGGTGTCTTATTTCTCTTTTCTTTAGTTTTCTAGCCCCTCATGCTATAATCATGTGTATTTTCTCCATTCCTGTTCATGTGTCTTCTCGCAATTATCACTGGCCCCGTGTATCTCCTAATCGATATAACCGGCCTGCTCTCGTCTATCCCACGTGCTCCACTGAGATCCAACATCTAGTTTCTGGTGGCCTGTGGAATTGCCAGTCAGCTGTTCCAAAGGCTGACTTCATCTCTGGCTACGCCTCCCTGCAGTCTCTGGATTTCCTTGCTCTCACTGAGACCTGGATTACTCCATCCAACACATCCACCCCAGCAGCTCTCCATCCATCCATCCATCCATCTTCTCCCGCTTATCCGTGGTCGGGTCGCGGGGGTAGCAGTTCCAGCAGAGAGCCCCAAACTTTCTTTTCCCTGGCGACATCAACCAGCTCTGACTGGGGGATCCCAAGGCGCTCCCAGGCCAGCGAAGAGATATAATCCCTCCACCTGGTCCTAGGTCTACCCCTTGGTCTCTTCCCAGCTGGACCCCCCAGCAGCTCTCTCCACTGCATATTCCTTCTCCCATACACCCAGACCCACTGGCAGAGGAGGTGGCACTGGTCTCCTGCTCTCTCCCAAATGGAGATTTTCCCTCTTCAAGCTACCTAACTTCACTCCTTCCACCTTTGAATTCCATGCCGTCACAGTCACCCATCCTATACAGTTAACCATTGTTGTTCTCTACCGTCCACCAGGCGCCTTGGGGGACTTCTTGGAGGAATTAGATCATCTCCTCTCACACATCCCTGAAACTGGCCCTCCCGCTGTACTTCTCGGAGACTTCAACCTCCAGACGGGGAAGATAGACGAACTAACATCTCTGTTAACCGCCTTTGCTTTCTCACTGTCTCCTTCCCCACCAACTCATAAAGCTGGCAATGTCCTTGATCTCATATTCTCAAGGAACTGCGCTACTTCTAACCTCTCTGTAAACCCGCTCCACACATCCGATCACTTCTTCATTTCATTCTCTCTACCCCTTCCCAAACATAACAAACAAATCTCTTCTCATCCTGCACTTGTCCGCCGTAACCTTCGCTCCCTCTCCCCCTCTACCTTTGCCTCGTCGGTTCTCTCAGCCCTCCCTTCTTCTGACTCGTTCCAACTCCTGCCACCAAACTCTGCTGCAGAAACTCTCCTCTCTACTCTCTCATCCTCTCTGGACTCTCTCTGTCCTCTCACATCTCGGCAGGCTCGTCAGTCCCCTCCTGCTCCCTGGCTAAATGATGCACTGCGTGCTAATAGAACCGTCCTTAGGGCAGCAGAGCGGAAATGGTGGAAATCCAAACACCGTGACGACCTCCTAACCTATCAGGCTCTCCTCTCCTCTTTCTCTGCTTCGATCTCTCAGGCAAAAAGCACTTTCTTTCAAGA
Source organism: Gymnodraco acuticeps (assembly GCF_902827175.1). Lineage (NCBI taxonomy): Eukaryota > Metazoa > Chordata > Actinopteri > Perciformes > Bathydraconidae > Gymnodraco > Gymnodraco acuticeps. The sequence continues at coordinate 193,448 of NW_022990584.1, forward strand.
TAAGATCCAATCTTCCTATTCCAATCCTAAAAAACTATTTTCCATCTTCTCCACCCTCTTGGACCCTCCAAAAGCCCCTCCCCCCTCCTCACTTCTGTCAAGCGACTTTGTTAACCACTTTGAAAAAAAGGTTGATGATATTCGCTCTTCTTTTTCTGACTCACCTATACTCACCGCTGGGTCACCAGACCCTCCTTCCACCAACCCACTAACCTCCTTTTCCCTTCTCTCTCCAAGTGAGGTTCTTACCCTCATTACTTCTGCCCGCCCTACCACCTGTCCTCTGGACCCTATCCCTTCAAACCTCCTTCAGACTATCGCTCCTGATATTCTACCGTTTCTCACCCATTTCATCAACACTTCTCTAACTTCTGGTCACTTTCCAAACAGTCTCAAGGAGGCAAGAGTAAACCCTCTCCTAAAGAAACCCACTCTCAACCCGTCTGATGTTATAAACTACAGGCCTGTATCTCTCCTCCCGTTCCTGTCTAAATCACTTGAACGCGCTGTCTTTAAACAACTCTACTGTTATCTCCATCAGAACAACCTTCTGGATCCGCACCAGTCTGGTTTCAAGGCAGGTCACTCCACAGAAACTGCTCTCATTGCTGTCACGGAATAACTGCACACTGCCAAAACTGCATCCCTCTCCTCTGTCATCATCCTGTTGGACCTGTCTGCAGCATTCGACACGGTGAATCATCAGATCCTCCTTCGCACTTTCCAAAAACATGGAGTTTCAGGCTCTGCTCTTTCCCTCCTCACCTCATACCTGAAAGACCATACCTACAGGGTGACTTGGAGAGGGTCTGAGTCCGACCCTTGTCAATTAACTACAGGGGTCCCTCAGGGCTCTGTTCTTGGTCCCCTCCTCTTCTCCCTGTACACAAACTCGCTCGGATCAGTCATTAGCCCGCATGGTTTTTCTTACCACTGCTACGCTGATGACACCCAATTAATTCTGTCCTTTCCCCGCTCAGAGACCCAGGTCGTTGCATGCATCTCTGCTTGTCTAGCTGACATCTCTCAGTGGATATCTGCTCATCACCTCAAGCTCAACCTTGACAAGACTGAGCTGCTCTTCCTTCCGGGAAAAGATTGTCCCACTCTTGACCTGACAATCAACATCGGCACCTCAGTTGTTTCCCCGACTCAGACTGCAAGGAATCTGGGTGTGACCCTAGATAACAACCTGTCCTTCACTGCAAACATCGCTGCTACAACCCGTTGCTGCAGATACATGCTTTACAACATCAGGAAGATACGTCCCCAGCTGACACAGAAAGCGACTCAGGTTCTGGTCCAGGCTCTCGTCATCTCACGCCTAGACTACTGCAACTCCCTCCTGGCTGGTCTACCTGCATGTGCCATCCGACCTCTGCAGCTCATCCAGAATGCAGCGGCTCGTCTGGTCTTCAACCTTCCTAAATTTTCCCACACCACTCCGCTCCTCCGCTCCCTTCACTGGCTTCCGGTAACTGCTAGAATCCACTTCAAGACACTGGTACTTGCTTACCATGCTGCGAATGGATCTGGCCCTTCCTACATCCAGGACATGGTTAAACCGTACACCCCAGCGCGTGCACTACGCTCTGCATCAGCCAAACGACTCGCTGCGCCCTCGCTGCGAGGGGACCCAAGTTCCCATCGGCAAAAACACGTGGGTTTGCTGTCCTGGCTCCAAGATGGTGGAATGAGCTCCCCATTGACATCAGGACGGCAGATAGCTTGCACATCTTCCGGCGCAAACTGAAAACTCATCTCTTTCGACTCCACTTCGAGCGTTAGAACTATTAACGAAGCACTTTTATACTAATAAAGGACTGGCTTACCTAAAGCCAGTTGAGTAGCACTTGAAATGTTTGGCTCTATGAAACCTGATGTACTTATATGATTCTGTTTTCTTCAAGGTTGTGTCTTCCTGGTCGAATGTACTTATTGTAAGTCGCTTTGGATAAAAGCGTCAGCTAAATGCAATGTAATGTAATGTAATGTGTATATCAGTATGTAGTGTCTCTACTTTAAAGAGTCCTCTCCTGCTGATGTTCAGGTGTATATCAGTATGTAGTGTCTCTACTTTAAAGAGTCCTCTCCTGCTGATGTTCAGGTGTATATCAGTATGTAGTGTCTCTACTTTAAAGAGTCCTCTCCTGCTCATGTTCAGGTGTATATCAGTATGTAGTGTCTCTACTTTAAAGAGTCCTCTCCTGCTGATGTTCAGGTGTATATCAGTATGTAGTGTCTCTACTTTAAAGAGTCCTCTCCTGCTGATGTTCAGGTGTATATCAGTATGTAGTGTCTCTACTTTAAAGAGTCCTCTCCTGCTCATGTTCAGGTGTATATCAGTATGTAGTGTCTCTACTTTAAAGAGTCCTCTCCTGCTGATGTTCAGGTGTATATCAGTATGTAGTGTCTCTACTTTAAAGAGTCCTCTCCTGCTGATGTTCAGGTGTATATCAGTATGTAGTGTCTCTACTTTAAAGAGTCCTCTCCTGCTGATGTTCAGGTGTATATCAGTATGTAGTGTCTCTACTTTAAAGAGTCCTCTCCTGCTGATGTTCAGGTGTATATCAGTATGTAGTGTCTCTACTTTAAAGAGTCCTCTCCTGCTGATGTTCAGGTGTGTTACAACCCGGCTCCTGGGCTGCAACATAAAGCGGGGAGGCGAGACGAGGGTTATGATATAATGTTCATTTATTCAAACAAACAAACAAACAAACAACCAAACAAAAAGAACCAGCAACAGGTCCCTGACGCTGGCACAGGAAAAGTGCCCAGAGGAGACAGCCGACGTAACGGCTGGGCTCCTCCTATATCCTTTTCCTTTCCAGGTGCAGCTCATCAGGCAGGTATCCTCCCACCGGTGCGACTCATCAGCCATGAACCTGTGAACACCCACAAAGCACACCCACACCCAGACGGCACCCCACGTGGTGTGGAGGGGTCACCCCACCCCCCCATAAGAAAGGAGTTCCCCTAAGAACACCGTTAGTACCCAAATAGCTAGGAGCTCTTCTCCGATATTCCGGCGTGGACAGAAGACCACTCTGGCCAGTCCCTTGACCCTGCACCTGGAAGAACCTGGAATGTCCCTCCAGAAACTGCAACCTAGACCCCGGCAACAAACCCAAGACCTGACCCCCAGGTCGCTGCCGAACTGCCCCACCCGTCCGACATGCGTGACATGACCCAACATGCCGAGACACATCTCTCCTCAACCCAGGCCAAAAGACATACCGCAACAGGTAACCACATGTTTTACGGACACCCAGATGTCCCGACTGCCCATGCGCTTTTTTGAGGACCTCCTCCCGAAACCTAACAGGAACCACAATCTGATACACTGGCCCACCGATGAAGCCTTTCCTACGTGACCACCACTTTCTGACCAGCAATCCCCCTTGCAGCTGACAAGCCCTGGTGACACCATTTCCATCCCCGGTGGAGAGAACCGCCTCAAAAAACGGATTGAGGGAGACATCCGCTTTCTGCTCCATCACCAACTCACTGCGGGATACCGACAACAACCAGTCAGGAATAACCACTGAATCTGTCGCACTGACCTCTTCACCCTGCTCAGATTCCTCCTGTGCACGGCTCACAGCCCGTGTCACAAACACTGCAGGAGAGCACTTGACCTTCTCCTCTGCCTTAACAGTCACAGTGGGTGAAGATGACTGCATGGTAGGTGGTGGACCCTCAGCCCACACACGGCTGCCAGCCAGGCCGTTACCCAGGATAACATCCACACCACCAATTGGCATTACAGGACGGACCCCCATGGCGACCTCACCCTGCACCAGACCTGAGTTAAGCACCACAGAATGCAGAGGAACAGGCACAACATTCATTCCCATACCTCTCATCTGGACCAAATCCCCAGTTCCAGATTCGTCCGAAAATGGTAACACAGAGCTCAGAATGTATGAGTCATACGATGCAGTGTCTCTCAAAATCTTTACCGGCACGCTGATATCACTTCCCACCAATGACACGTATCCGGTTGACACAAATGCAGAAAACACTGGGTCCTTCCACCCGCATGGCTCATTAATCTGCTGACAGGGAGAGATGACAGGTAACGGCACCACAGACACAGCACAAGCAGCAGAGTTAAACTGGCCTACACAGTTCTCCCTTTTAGCCTTAGCTTTTGGACAGTCAGCCTTCCAGTGCCCTCTCTCCCTGCAGTAATGACAGATTTCCGAATCTTCCTGTGGCTGACCTCGCACCTCACGCTCAACCCAGTGTGGATTAGCTTTCTCTTCCCATCTCCCTGCACGATACATACCCCCTTCATCCTGGACCCTGAAGTCGCGACCGCCCCTGTGTGTTAGCACATAGTCATCTGCCAGAGCAGCAGCCTCTGCATCAGTCTTAACTTTGCGCTCGCTGATGTAAACCGCAATGTGGCTGGGCACAGAATTTTTAAATTGCTCCAACACCATCAACTCACATAATGCGACATACGTATCCACTTTCAAGGAGTTACACCACCTACCGAAAGAGGTAACCAGATCCCTGGCAAACTCAACATGTGTCTGCTTGTCAGACATCTCCCAGGACCGAAACCTCTGTCGATATGCCTCAGGGACCAACTCGTAAGCCTTCAACACCGCAGTTTTAACCCTCAGATACACTTTGCTGTCCGCCACCGTTAAAGCAGAATAAGCTTCCTGGGCCCTACCTGTTAGCACACACTGCAGCAATAAGGTGCTATTAGCCTCTGACCACTCTCTGCTCTCAGCAACACGCTCAAACAAGGAGAAAAACGTATCTGGATCTCGTTCATTAAATTGAGGCACAACCCGCAGATTACCGGCAACGTCAAATGGAGTATCTCTACCAGGGAAATTAGAGGCCTGACTTGCAGCCCCAGCAGGTAAACCCAACCTACGCTCCTCTAACTCAAGCCTTTTAATTTCTACCTGCAACAGCAACAGCTCCTTTCTCTGCTCAAAAGTCAGGTCTGTATCACGGCAGCCAGACGTACTGCCACTGTCTCTGCTAGGATCAACAGTATATTTTCCCCCTTTGAAAACACCCAACTCGAACAGATTTGCTCTAACAATCCCTCTTATGTTTTCCTTCATCCTCTTATCCCCAACATCCAAGCGGAAATGTTCAGCAACACCGATCAGCTGCTCACGTGAGAAGCCCTCCAGTATCTCCTCTGTAGGCGCTCTCACAAACTCCTCCACACTCTCCATCATGACAACACTATGTGGCACGCTCACGCTACTCCACAGCCTACACGCTACCGCGGTCTGTCCCTCTAACTGCCTCACAGTAACTGGCTAACTCCCCGCTAGTCTGCAGGTGCTAGTTATGGCGGGTACTTACGCACTAAATACCGTAAGCTCGGCGAAGCGAACAAAAAAACCGGCAACCCCACCCGCAGCCTCGGCGTGCTCCCGAGCTAATGGAGAGGCGAAGTCACGCCCATCTACTTCCGGACCATGGGACCCCGGAAGCGAAACATTTACATTGAATTCAATGGAGAGAGAACACATATCTTTTGATCTCGTTTGAATTGTGCCACGAACTACACATATGATGTTTGTCAATCTTAAACAATCATTTCCATGTCAAAAAAGTCACATTTTGTCGTAAAACTGCTGAAATATAAGACTATGAAAAATCCCAAATCCCATTCTGGGTCGCGTAAGTGATGTCACAGGCATGCTCGGTGATTTATAATAAGACTCGTAATTAAAGCGAAGAAGAAGAAGATCTCATAACTGATTTATTCCTCTTCTTCACATCCCCCCCACACGTCTCCGAACAATGGGAGACCGAGCCTTCTGCTCATTCGCCCCGCGCCTCTGGAACTCCCTCCCAGATCAGCTGAGATCTGCCCCTTCCACCGAGGTCTTCAAAACCGGCCTTAAGACCCTCTTCTTTCGGCAGGCCTTCCAATAAACTTTGAGCATGGTACACCTGGAGTATTGCCATTTTTATCGCTATCTCCGACTTTTACTTTTGTACTCTATTTTATTTTTAATTTTTTGATTTCTTATTATTATTACAATTATTTGTTTAATCTCTCAAAGTGTATCAATATCCCTTGTTGTGAAGCACTTCGAGATTTGTCTTGGCAGATGAGAAGCGCTATATAAATTAAATGTATTTATTTTTATTTAATCAATAAATTATAGATCGCTAAAAATAAATTCACTTTTACAAGATGCCTGTGTGCTTTGTACCAGGTTGTAGTCATAAAAGTGATCATACCACTTGCTCCTGCTATCGATTCCCGTCTGATGAAAGGACCAGAAGTCGCTGGATCAGACATATCAGGTAATATCATAGGTAATATACATGTTGTGCATGTTCATGTGCATTCTTTCACACACACATACGGGTTTTGGGCCGAGGGCGACACCGTACTTCCGGTATCAACTATTTCACACGAGGTGCATACAGAATATCATAGTCGATTGCCTTAATCAAAATAGTCAACTCTAAAATACCACATATATGCATTGGCATGATAATATTATTGTGACAAGTGGGGTATTCACCTTGTGTTTCCAGAAGATAGACGTAGATGCCAAAATCGACCGAAGGCCACTTTTGAGGGTCGTAATTCCATACATTGTACATCCAACAACCCACACAGCTCTAGTTTACGCTGGTAACGACCTAGATCACACCCCTCAAGTCCAGAGATGTAATCCGAAGACATGCAGCGATTTCTTCGGTCGTTAATTCAGAAAAAAAACCTAGTGCGCTCTGCCTGGCAACATAAGCTAGCTGTTTATATTAGCATCACCAGGATTTTTGCACCTCCAGAAAAATGGCGTCTTTATAAAAAAATATATGGCACGCGTTGCATTGTGGGTAGCTGTGACGTCACTGTGTGTGAAAGAATAGTCAAGTTAGCTACCTAGCTAGTAGCGACGAGTAGCGAGCACGTTAGTTAGCATTACATTACTTAGCCTTGTCATTTTTAGTAGCCTTACCATGAAGTTATTATTTTATTACATGAAGTAAACCAAAATGTTAAACAGTAACTAAACATGATGGTAAATATTTCGTGAAACATTTGAAGAGTAGCCTACTGCGCCCTCCACCGGGTGCTAAGGAAGCAGTTCAGGGAGAGTCGAAGGCAGGCATGGAGCTTTGCATGACATTCTTCTGGACGTGTTTCATTGTGATGACAATCTGTTTGTTGGAAAGACAGTCGTTGTGTGCTTATTGAGAGAAAATTGTTAGAAGAGATAATTATTCAAAGTGTTGTTACTTTAAACCAGTGGTTCTCAAACTTTTTCTGTCAGGCCCCCCCTTTGGAGAAAAAAAAAAGTCGGGCCCCCCCAACACAAATAGTCAGGCTCAGTAGCTCAGGTAGCTTGACGTTTCATAGAGGGTGCTCAAACATTTAGGGTTTCCCATTAATGTACCGGTCGCTACAGTGGAATTTTCTACTGCAACATTCCCCACGCATATACACAGTGTACCCGCGACTGTTACAATGAAGGCTCGATAATCAGCTCACGGCATATAGGTGTAAGCAGGGGTAAAGTGCTATTTTTATAGGTGGTGTGTGGACCTCACATAGGGGGGTTCGGGGGCAAGCTCCCCCGGGAAGATTTCATTTTTAAATATTGAAGTTAAATGCATCAATCTGGTGCACTTTGAGAGCAAAATGAAGAGATCTATGGATACATCTCTCAACACGTAATAATACTGTACTGCATCATATTATTTTCGAATCAATAATTTTTAAAATTATGATTTTTTTTTTTTTTTTTTTTAATCTTTTTTTTTTTTAAACCATTTTTCCTCCTGGTCTCTCGCGCCCCCCCTGGCATGCCTCTGCGCCCCCCTGGGGGGGGGGGCGCCCCCCACTTTGAGAACCACTGCTTTAAACTAAGTGTTGTTACTGACCTTTTTCTCTTTTATTTTCTTTACCTCACCTGTAACTGCTGAGACGTTGAGGAACATGCACACTGACCTGCTCTGGCAACCTGGTTTCCACTGTACGTAATAGTATTTGGTTATGGTATATTATTTATATACATCAAAGGCACAATGCACCCCCCAGAGACACACATGTATTGAGTGTGATATTTTGCATAGGTCATGTGAAATCATCTTTACATACTAGAAAACTGTAGGAGCGGCAACTTGTTTTGAAATTGAATTTTTAATATCCGATAATAAAGTTGATCTGTTTTCTTTATTCTTCTCTCTTCCCAACTCCATCCATCACCATTCTCTGTTCCTGCAGGTCCTGCTTGCTAATCAATGCTCATATTTTTTTACACAATTACAAATAAAGTCATTGTATTGTATGACATGAAGTTGTGCTTCATTCGGAGTCAATAATAAATTCATTCTGCCTTCAACTGCGCAATGATTGTGGACTGCACCGACATCCATGTAGCTGCCCCCCAGTAAGATGAACCAAGCAAAGAGGGTCACCATCATGCCCAAGGACATCCAGCTGGCCCGCCGCATCCGCGGAGAGAGGGCTTAGACTGACCTGAGACCAGCACACCCAAACACAACAGCTCTTTTAAGAGCCACCTACATTTTCAAAGAGTTGCAATCCTACGTTATTATGATTAAACTGGTTCATGTATCACTTAGTTTACTGAACCTTGATGAATGAAAGTGAAATGAGTGAGGTAGTGGTTTACTGAAGTTACAAAGACATTAATATATGAGTAACAGTAAACACAAGCTTCTGTCAATTATGGATCATTCAAACTATTTATATAAAAATATGTAATAAAGTTCTAAAACAAGTATTCGGTATATTCCTTGATAGCTTTTGGAGAAGGTTGTTTTTAAGTTTACTAAAATCTATCGTTTCAACTGTTTCACTTTATAAAAAAGGAACAGGTGAGTAGAGCATCATTGAGTTTCTTATTGTCAGTAAATTATCCAAATGAATGTTTTTCATTATTTTAGTCAACCCTAAACAAATTGATTGTACCTTTTAATGATGACCTTACATGGTCGGCAAAGTTAAATTAACTTCAGAAAATCAAATCTGTTCTGAGAAAAAAAACTAATAAATGTTTAAAGATAGGAACTTGCCATCCCACTGAAAAACAGTCCGTAGAGATTTAAAGGCGTAGTTGTAGTTCAATCCAACGTTTCATTTGACAACAGTCAACTATTTTCATAAAGAATATATATATTTTTCAAAGTCAACTTTATTGTCAATCTTACTCAGTTTGAGAGATCAAAAAGACGTTTAAATAAAATTATTAGGGCCGGGACTCGATTAAAAAAATTAATCTAATTAATTAGAGGCTTTGTAATTAATTAATCGAAATTAATCGCATTTTTAATCACATATAAATATTTGACCTAAGAACAGTGAGAAGCAATTTTTTTCACATGGATTTTAGTATACCATTAGGCGCATTCACACCGCAGTACTTTTCCCACAAAGGTTCATGAGAACTCTTTGAACCTGGGGGTGGATTAGGCAAATGAAGCCGCTGACGTCACTTCTTCTTCTTCTGCTTTGGGTTTACTGGCAGGCCGCAAACCACTTCACGGCGTATACTGCCGCCCAAAGTCCCCGGCCGGAAGTCCCCGGAGTTGGGGGACTGGCTTCAGTAGAAGCTGCTGGGAGTCCCAGCAGCCTTCCGAGTAAATCGCCAGAACGCCGACACCTCCTCATCTCCACCGCTCCCATGTTTTATTTTGTGTTGCCATAAGTTAGTCTCTCTGCGTTTCTGCGCTGGGCTAATGCTAATAATGCTAATGCATGAAAAAAAAATGGCGGCTTCACAAAACTTTTTGGGAGTTTTACGGGGCGTGGTTTGCAATCCGCCCAGCCAATCAGAAATATAGCTCTTTTCTCACAAGAGAGCCGTACGAAAGTCCCTGCTCTCTAGCAGCTCTCTGCTCTCTAGCAGGGACTTTCGTGGGGGTAAAAAGGTTCTCATGAACTAATTTTAGTACCGGCTCTTTTTGGTGTGAACGCGATAAAAGAGGCTAACGTCCACGCTAGCTTCCACGCTAGCTGCTATATGTTTTGCATTGAGGTGATACTTGAGGCTTGATGTGCTGCGGTGATATGCGAATTCCTTTTTGCATAATTTGCACACAACCGTGCACTTATCGACGCTTCCATCCGTCCGTTTTTTAAAACAACATTTCCCACTGTTGTTCACTGTGGTTTGTTGTTGTCTGAAGTCATGAACGTTAGTTGGTGCTCCAGTATAATCGGTACGCCTGAAACTCATCCAGTGAGAAACGTCCCGCGGTGCAAAAATAAGTGCGATTAAAATGCGTTAATTTTTTTAACGCGTTAATTTTTGTGTAATTAATTAATCTTAATTAACGCGTTAAAGTCCCGGCCCTAAAAATTATACAATTTACAGATATGTATACAAATATATATATCCTATATACACCATCATGTATAATGATGGTGTATGATGTAGAAGGAAGTGTGGTAGATAACAAGTAAATATAGAGTTACATACAGATCCATGTTACAGCAAAAGATGGAATAACTCAGAAGCACGCAGTATAATAATAATTACATGCAACAATTAAATAACTGCTCAGCATCTCCACCACAATCCCAATCTGCCGTGTCCTGTTTTCCTCCCCTCTGCATAACACCCACACATACGAAACACAACGCAGAGTCCGAGGGTGTTAAGAGTATGTTTATTGAAATGTCCTCCTCTCTACTGGCCAACACAGGGAGCATATGCTGGGTGTAGAATTGTTCCAGGAGGAGGAGATTTCCATGCCATGCAGGGTCTTTGGGGATGGGGATGATGATCGCCTCCTTCGTGGTCCACACAACAAAGTAGCAGAGACTCCGGTCTGTGATGTGCAGCTGCCCTTGGACCTGGTGCCAGTATGGGTGATTCTCCTTGAGAATATATGACCCACCCTCCTCACGGAGACAGAAGGATGGTAACTGGACTGCCTCCGCGATGGTCATGTTCCTCTGGCTGTGTGGACACTTCACCTACAGCAGGGCAGATGGCTGCACAAGTCCATCGGGTGATGCTCCCAAAACACCCGACTCACTCACAAAGAGACCAGACTCGATTCGAACACTGTCACTTGATAGGCCTCCACAAAAGCCTTCACCCCTTCGGCTTCGTTTACAACCCCCCAGTTGACAGTTGGCGATGTCTCTGGCCAGTGGGTTGTATGTCTCCTCTCGCTGTTGGTAAAGTTGAGACACCGGCTGGCCTACTTTTTAAGTGCCAGGCTTCCTCCACTGGCACTCAACATCTGTGGAGCTGATCTGCCACATGGAAAATATTGCCAATGCTGCAGCGTGGCTGCATTTGTACATCTCCTGTGCACAATCACAGACAGCGCTCTGCATCGCGCCATCGTCTCCCATGCAGATCTGTAAAAATAAAGTAAGTACCATTTGTTAGCATGCTATAATAGATTGAATGAGCAATAATACAAGGATGGTCCGGATCTGGGGGTGGGAGGGTTTATTTTTCCATAGTTTTGTCCTCTTGTCTGTTGTTATTGTTTGTTTTTTTCTGTATTTTTTGTAATTTGTGTTGTATTGGTTGTGATTGTACATTGTATTTTTCTAAATGTGTATGAATACATTTTTGAAAAACATTTGATCAACAATAAAAAAGGATTTGGTCAGGATCTAGACTCAGTGTGTAGTTTATTAATTAATCAATGCTCTCTACATTAGGAAAACACATACCAGTGTACCAGAGGGAGTCACACACAGCTGTGCCTAGATAACCAAAATCCTTGAATCTACACAGCAAATAAAGTCAAATGACACAACGAGAAAAAGGAGATCACACATACAGTATAGTCGATATAAAACTGGCTGCTTCAATCTGAAGAGCAACTAAAACAAAACACGGGAGTGTACCTTGTTCTTGTGAACACTAATGTTATCCACAGAATACACAGAGACCACGAAGTTCTTAAGGAGAAAACTAGTTGCTAAAACAAAACACGTTAGTGTACCTTGTTAGCTAATGTTAGCTAGCTGACATTAACGTTAAACATTGCACTCATATTTCTCACCGAAACCTTGTAAAGCCGGTCCCGCATGCTGGCTCTTACAGAACCGACTAACTCCCCTTTCATATAGGTACAGCTCTCAACGTGCCCAGACTTGTAGTGATTTTCACCTCGTAAAATACTTTTATTCTCATTCTGAAAGAATGTGGTGAAATGTGCTAACGTGACGGCCATCTTTATGTTGATGACGCGTATTGTGCGAGACCAGAGACCTGTAGTTCACTGAGCGGTTTCACACGAAAAAATGTGTAACTTCACAGTTTTACAACACATTTTTATTTTTTTGACTTGCAAAATGTTCTTTTAAATTGACAAACATCATATGTGTCATTCGTGGCACAACTCAAACGGGATCAAAAGATAACCTTTCTCTCTCCATTGACTTCAATGTATTATTTTCCGCTTCCGGGGTCCCATGGAGGCTTTCGGAAGGGGAGGGACTTCGCCTCTCCATAGCTCTAACCACTTTCACACCGCACTAACAGCCCCCCCCCTACGACCTCCAAGGAAGACCGTACTAGACCTAACAGGGACAGCTACCACGGTACTAACGATACTGTGCTCGTACTCGCTGCCATACAATCTCTGTACATTAGAACTGCAAAACACTCACCCCCGTAACGCTACTCCTAACCAATCAGCTGCACACAATGACAACAGCAGCTGCGCGAAAACCGTCCCCACAACGGACATCCAGTTCGCACACGTTTCCCAGGTCCAAAGCAACGAGCTCCCATATGTTACAACCCGGCTCCTGGGCTGCAACATAAAGCGGGGAGGCGAGACGAGGGTTATGATATAATGTTCATTTATTCAAACAAACAAACAAACAAACAACCAAACAAAAAGAACCCGCAACAGGTCCCTGACGCTGGCACAGGAAAAGTGCCCAGAGGAGACAGCCGACGTAACGGCTGGGCTCCTCCTATATCCTTTTCCTTTCCAGGTGCAGCTCATCAGGCAGGTATCCTCCCACCGGTGCGACTCATCAGCCATGAACCTGTGAACAACCACAAAGCACACCTACACCCAGACGGCACCCCACGTGGTGTGGAGGGGTCGTCACAGGTGTATATCAGTATGTAGTGTCTCTACTTTAAAGAGTGCTCTCCTGCTGATGTTCAGGTGTATATCAGTATGTAGTGTCTCTACTTTAAAGAGTCCTCTCCTGCTGATGTTCAGGTGTATATCAGTATGTAGTGTCTCTACTTTAAAGAGTCCTCTCCTGCTGATGTTCAGGTGTATATCAGTATGTAGTGTCTCTACTTTAAAGAGTCCTCTCCTGCTGATGTTCAGGTGTATATCAGTATGTAGTGTCTCTACTTTAAAGAGTCCTCTCCTGCTGATGTTCAGGTGTATATCAGTATGTAGTGTCTCTACTTTAAAGAGTCCTCTCCTGCTGATGTTCAGGAGTATATCAGTATGTAGTGTCTCTACTTTAAAGAGTCCTCTCCTGCTGATGTTCAGGTGTATATCAGTATGTAGTGTCTCTACTTTAAAGCGTCCTCTCCTGCTGATGTTCAGGTGTATATCAGTATGTAGTGTCTCTACTTTAAAGAGTCCTCTCCTGCTGATGTTCAGGTGTATATCAGTATGTAGTGTCTCTACTTTAAAAAGTCCTCTCCTGCTGATGTTCAGGTGTATATCAGTATGTAGTGTCTCCACTTTAAAGAGTCCTCTCCTGCTGATGTTCAGGTGTATATCAATATGTAGTGTCTCTACTTTAAAGAGTCCTCTCCTGCTGATGTTCAGGTGTATATCAGTATGTAGTGTCTCCACTTTAAAGAGTCCTCTCCTGCTGATGTTCAGGTGTATATCAGTATATGTACATGCACAAAAACCTATAACACTACAGGAAAGGGAAATCCCCAAAAAGCATAATAGGGCCTCTTCAAAACCTGTATTCAAACCTTGAAAGTATTTGAGGTTACCTTAATGACCAATAATGTCAAGATAAAAAGACATACACTAATAAAGAAATTACATAAACAACCTAAATAACAGGTGCAAGTTCGGTTTCGCAAAACTGGTCTTGAGCAGGACTTTGGGTCACGTGTTGCAAGGTATTCCCAAATAACATGATATCATTTCATCTGCATATATTTGTTTTCTTGTTGAATTGATCAGATGGTTCACATCTAAAAAAACAAACATCCTATGACAACAATGAGAAAGGGACATTTCTGTGCTTAGTTTCTATCTGTTAAATCAGGGATGAAATGTCTTTCTGTTAACACATTTCCAAAGCTTTCTTTAATCTTTTTAAGATTACATAATTTCCCCAAATTTCATCGCTTGTTTGGGTTTATACGCTTCATTTAGCCAATTCCTGCATGCTGCTGTTTATCAAATAATTTGGTGGGACTGATCCAATTAGAGCATAAGGACTTTTCTAATTATACTTTTCATTGCGAGTATCGTTTCAAGTCCACTGAACAGTTGTGTAATTCAGCACTTTTTAACAATAATAACAACAACATCAGAATCAAAGAATAACATATTATGTCAACATTAGAAAATGAAAGAATTATGTCCGATTAAGAGACAAATATTTCAAACCTGAGAGACGTGATGTAAGGAATACATATTTATTGTTTACACGTCATATGAATGAAATGATGCCATGATAATACAAAAGGAGAATGGAATGGTGTTTGGCGATTAGGCCCCGGTTTGCAGGATAATCATTCAGGAGGGAAAGCACCGCTCCGATGAAATCCCCGGGGTCTAGACACTGGTGGTGGTGATGAGTAGGTGGGACCGGTCTGAAGAAGGAAGTTTAGCTTTGTCCTGGAGGAGACGGGAGGCGAGAGGGGTGGAGGCGGGTTGCGTGTAGTCACCTGAAATGACAACTGACAGGGAGGAAGAGCAGGTATTTAAGGAATTTAGCCTGTGCAGCGATTGGCTGCTGAGGGGTGACGCCCTCGTATTTAATGAGGGGGGAGGGGAGCAATAGAGTGACGTGTAAGTGACTCATGTTAGGTCTTCCTTATTGAACTTGCGCTAAAGCTTTCATTATATAAATACAAGAAATTTAATTAATATGTTAATTAACATAAAAATAAAAATAATAACATATATATAAAGTAGGCTACATAAGAAGTCATGTGCCAACACATCAAGGTGCCAGGGACAAAATACTTTTAAATGGCTCTTTGTGGAATATTATTTGGGACATAAAAATGCCTGAACTCCGGGAAGCTCAGGGCAGAGACACGGCCTTGTTGACATTTTGTTTTCCCAGTGCATCTCTCCGCAGATCTCCCGGCAGCGATGTCAACAGGCGATACTCTCGGGGAGTGAGCAGCGACGTGAGAGGAGTGCTGTTCTCTCCTCAGTACTCGGATGAGAGGGGGAAATGCTTTACGTGTGATCAGGGTTGGGAGGGTTACTTTGTAAATGTAATCAGTTACTGATTACTGAATACATGGCTCTGAAAGTAATCCGAATACAGTTACAGTTACGTGTCTTAAAAAAGTAACGTAATCAGATTACTTTTAGATTACTTTTGAATTACTTTCTTTTTCAGATGGGTATGTTTTGGTGAACAGGAGACACAAAAAGCAAAAGGAAACTGAACGTGTTTTTACTGTTTTAATGGCTTATCAAGAGCACAACTGAAACATAACATCTGAAACGATGCAACAACATAGGCTAATACACTTTTTGGGGATGCAGCTTGGGATGTGAGGAGTGAGGGACACGGCTTAGAACGGGCGTGTCGCATTCTGTCCTGCAAGTGTTGGCAGGACATGAATTAAAATGTCGAACTCGGACTTCATTTTAAGGACATGTCGGCCAGGGGTGTAGAGCTATATTTGTTTAAGCACCGGATCGGCAAAACAGGAGACTCTGTGCACAGTGCACCAGTCTGCCTTGATCTATGAATTCATGTCCGTGACACTCACAGTAGCCTATCTGCTGCCCACAGCTGTTTTATAGAAGGAACGCTTCCTTCACTTCATGAAATCTCTGCAGCAACAGGAGGCAGCGGGAGGGTTAACTCAGAAGACGAGCGTGCAGTGCCTTTCACGCACCGCCTTCGCTGTGTTTACCTTCAGAATCATAAGGCTAAAGAGCGACCGCAGGCTGATGTGTTTTAACCACACACACCTCTACACAGGCCCGGACTGGCCATCGGGAGGACCGGGAGGTTTCCCGATGGCCTGGCCTGCTAAGTGGCCTGCTGGCCTGAGGACTTTTTTTTTTTATGTAGGCCTATGTATTGTGAACGCAACGCTGCGCAAATGTGGGTCTGACTCTGCCTCACAGAGGGTGACTGGCTGTCTACATGATGTGGCCTGCCGACATGGTCACTTTCATACAGATCATACTAATGCCCTCGATTGGTCTCTGTGTGTCATTCAAGCTCGGGAGGGTGTGTGTTATGTGTGGCGCGAGTGAGAAAAAGCATGCGCACCGGTTACGTGTATTGTTGTTGTTGTTAGCATCTGGTGCTAGCTAGCTGCGCTAACGGATATAAGGAGCTTTTTCAACAACAAGGTGGAGGAGAGTCCTCTCCTGTCAGACTGAGAGACTGATAACTACAGCTCAGGTGAGGTAAAGGACTCTGAGTGTTTAGATAGTTAACTTAGTCTAAGTTATCCCAGTGGGTCTCAAACGGTTTGGTCACCATTTATGTAAACAAATATTTCCATTTGAGGGGGGAGTGATTAGTAAAATATGCATGAATAATACAAAAAAAAACGTTAACTAGGTGAAAAAAGGTAAGATAAACTTTAAAAACTTGTTGAGAGCTAAAACTAGTCGTTGCTGCTGCCTCAAAGAGGAGCAGGGGGAGACGGATGAGGCTGGTTCAGGAGCACAGACACACTCACAACTATAAATGAACCAAAAACAAATAAATAAACAAGTTTCAATGTTTTTCCATATTGGATATGGTATGTTATTGGTTATGGCCATGTTCTTATGATTTTATGATTATTTAAATGTATTCAGTTATGTTTCATATGATATGGGTGTAGTCTCTTTATTTCCTCCTCAAAGTGCACCAGATTGATGCATTTAAGTCCAACATTAAAACAAAATATTACTGGGGGAGCATGCCCCCGGACCCTCCTATAGGAGTTGAGGTCCACCTCCACTTAAAATATGTTCACATAGGTTCCTAAATAGATTTGCAATTTTTTTTAAATAGTAACCCATCTCCATATGTTTATTTATGGGTAGTAGATTTAGAGGGCTATCACTATGGGCAGCAACGCTGTAAATATTGACAAATAAATCCAGCAAAATGGCACAAAAAACTGGTAGTGGCCTGACTGGGTGTATAATTCCCGGCCTGACTTATTGTCCCAGTCCGGCCCTGCCTCTACACACACACGACTTAAACACAGACGTTTGTTCCTCCATGTTTCGTTGTTATTGTTTCACTGAGCGGCCCCGCCCCTTTTTTTCGCTCCCTTTTTTGGTCCATCTGCGGCGGTAAAAGTGTTTGTGCGCTGTGATGATTCGGCTGTGGCCTACCTTTAATAATGAATATTAAATGTTGTGAGGAAATATTTCCATCAATAATTCCAATAAGTAATCCAAAATGTATTCACTTCAGGTTTACGAAAGTAACTGTAATCAGATTACTCGTTTTTCAAATGTAACGCGAGCTGAATACAGTTACTTGATTTTTGTATTCTGATTACGTAACGCCGTTACATGTATTCCGTTACAACCCAACCCTGCGTGTGATGTAGTCGCCCATTTCTCATCAAAGAGGGATGGAAGCAGATGAGTCTTTCTTCACATATGCTGCCGTGGGCTCTGACAGGCTGACGGGGGAACACACACACTCCAGCTCGGCTATTTTTAATCCGCCCCAGTAATTAAGTGGGGGAAGCTTTGATTAAGCATGCAGAGGGGTATCTAAAGCAATGTTACTATCATGCAATGTGTCCCTTACTCCCCCGTATGTAAACACCGTAGAGCTGTTACGAGAGGCCTCCTGCAGCAGTTAGAGTAAGTAGTGATAAAGGCGATAATCTGACACATTTTCAAACACAAATAAGACCTCAAAACCAACCTTTTCTCCTCTTTGCTCTTCTCTCTTCTTCCTCCATTTGTTTACTCTGTCGTTAAAATCTTGTTTGCTAGTAAAGTGTCTTTGAGTAGTGTGAAAAGCTCTCTATATATGTGATGTATGATGTACTGTACATTGTTGTCATATGAACACACACCATTTCTCCCTCATGGCCACTTATTTATATATTTGCACATAAGATAAGCCATTATAAGAAATGTGTTTATCAATCATATTTCACATTTATTAAAGCATTTCCTGATTTCTTTCTTCAGTAATCTTGCTTTTATAATGTAGTTTTTCATTTTCAAAGTGACTTAAATGGGTATTTAGGCAGTTAAGAATGCTTGTCTTTCACAAAAGGGATTCTAAAAGATTCTTAAAAGACTGGAAATACACATTTTCAAACACAAAAGAAAAATAAAAAACCCTCAAAACTGACCTTTTCACTGCTTCTCGTTCACCTCGTCACCCCTCCCTCCCTCTTCTTCCTCTGGTCTCGGGACTTTTGTTTACTCTGTCGTTAACATCTGGTTTGCCTGTAAAGCATGGTGGAGCAGTGTGAAAAGCACTATATGTCATGTATGATTTATCATTATTTACATTGTTAAAATATATATGAATTCTTTTTTTTGGCACATGAACACACAACATTTCTACTTCTTCTTTCATGGCCACTCAATTGTTTATATGATCAGACATTTTATCCTATAGAACAATGTTTACGACCAATTCATTTTCATTTTTAGTTTTATTTTCTCTATTATCCTCATTTCCTGGTTCATATTTGTATTTAGTGTTTAAAGAGTCCTCTCCTGCTGATGTTCAGGTGTATATCAGTATGTAGTGTCTCTACTTTAAAGAGTTCTCTCCTGCTGATGTCCAGGTGTATATCAGTATGTAGTGTCTCTACTTTAAAGAGTCCTCTCCTGCTGATGTTCAGGTGTATATCAGTATGTAGTGCCTCTACTTTAAAGAGTCCTCTCCTGCTGATGTTCAGGTTCATAGAACTCACTCTGTGACTTGCGGTGTCCCCCAAGGATCAGTCCTCGGCCCCACCCTTTTCACCATATACATATCCCCCCTTGGTCGTGTCATCAGCCGGCATGGAATATCTTTCCATTGCTATGCTAATGACACACAGCTCTACATCAGAGCAAACCCAACCCCCTCTGCACCTCTGCCATCATCCACAATAACCACATGCCTGGAGGAGATAAAGGTGTGGATGAAGCACAACTTCCTCCAGCTAAACAGCTCCAAGACTGAAGCCATTCTTATTGGCACTCCACATCAGGTCCGTTCATCCGCCATCACCTTCTCCGGTCAGAACATTCCACTCTCACCAACGGTTACCAATCTGGGAGTTAAAATGGATCCTCACCTGACCTTTGAGGCCCACATCAAGCAAATATGCAAGACCTCTTTCTACCACCTTAGAAATATTGCGAAACTCCGCCCCACACTCAGTCTGCCAGATGCTGAAAAGCTTGTCCACGCCTTTGTCTCCTCCAGGCTGGACTACTGTAACGCACTTCTCATTGGGATTCCTAGCAAGAACATCCAGAAGCTGCAATACATCCAAAACACAGCTGCTAGGATCCTGATTTGAGTGCGGAAGTACGAACACATCACACCCATCCTCAAATCACTGCACTGGCTCCCGGTCTCACTCAGGATTGATTACAAAATCACCCTCTTCACTCATCAGT
The DNA here is from genome assembly GCF_902827175.1 of Gymnodraco acuticeps. Taxonomy (NCBI): domain Eukaryota; kingdom Metazoa; phylum Chordata; class Actinopteri; order Perciformes; family Bathydraconidae; genus Gymnodraco; species Gymnodraco acuticeps. The sequence continues at coordinate 213,194 of NW_022990584.1, forward strand.
GCATATATGGAAATGCTCCCTCCTACATCAAGGAATTGCTCACCCCACAAACCTCCACGAGGAACCTACGTTCAGTAAAGGCAAACCTCCTCATCCCACCAAGGACAAAACTGAAGACCATGGGAGACCGAGCCTTCAGCTCCGCTGCTCAGAGACTGTGGCCCTCCCAAACCAGCTGAGGACACCACAGACTGTGGAGGCTTTCAAAAAAGGCCTAAAAACGCATCTTTTTAGAATAGCCTTTAACTAGATTTTGAAATCCCCCACATTATGCCATGCCGGCATGAATGTCACAGCTTTTATTATGTTGTTTTAATTGTTTTTCAATTGTTTTTTTTATTGTTTTTATTGTTTTGTTTCACCCTTTTTAATTTTAAATTTTGTAGCACTTTGAGTTTTGTTTACGCAAATGAAAAGTGCGCTTATAAATAAAATATATTATTATTATATCAGTATCTAGTGTCTCTACTTTAAAGAGTCCTCTCCTGCTGATGTTCAGGTGTCTATCAGTATGTAGTGTCTCTACTTTAAAGAGTCCTCTCCAGTTGATGTTCAGGTGTCTATCAGTATGTAGTGTCTCTACTTTAAAGAGTCCTCTCCTGCTGATGTTCAGGTGTATATCAGTATGTAGTGTATCTACTTTAAAGAGTCCTCTCCTGCTGATGTTCAGGTGTATATCAGTATGTAGTGTCTCTACTTTAAAGAGTCCTCTCCTGCTGATGTTCAGGTGTATATCAGTATGTAGTGTCTCTACTTTAAAGAGTCCTCTTCTGCTGATGTTCAGGTGTGTATCAGTATGTAGTGTCTCTACTTTAAAGAGTCCTCTCCTGCTGATGTTCAGGTGTATATCAGTATGTAGTGTCTCTACTTTAAAGAGTCCTCTCCTGCTGATGTTCAGGTGTGTATCAGTATGTAGTGTCTCTACTTTAAAGAGTCCTCTTCTGCTGATGTGCAGGTGTATATCAGTATGTAGTGTCTCTACTTTAAAGAGTCCTCTCCTGCTGATGTTCAGGTGTATATCAGTATGATACTGCCTGTGCTGCAGCACCTCTTTTCACCCTCTGTCTGAAACCAGAGCCCAGTCTGCTCTGATTGGTTAGCTGGCCAGCTCTGTTGTGATTGGTCAACCGCTTAGAGATGTACAGATGGAGGGAACACAGGGATTTTAGCCTTTGCAGACCATTTAAATGCACGATTTTTGATGCAGGACTTTAGTTCAGAGTATTTTAACAGGGTGGTATCATCACTTTTATTTAACTAAAGGACCTGAATACATCTTCCCTCTCTTCCTTTATTAATTTGCGTCCACAGATCGATCTAAATCACATTTGTAAGTTGATGTGGGCTCATGTGTTCGCAGCACTGTGAATTGAGCCTTACTTTCTAATCAAATGGTGGCTATAAATAAACCCATAAACACGTCAATGTGTTAATCCGATTTATGTGCTGTGTCCTGAAATATCAACTTCCTCCCACGTACACCTCGAGCGGCCAATCACAGCTCAGGACTCGGTGTTTAGTCCCTGCCACTTCCTGCGGGGATGGGCCTGCAGAACAGCATTATGCAGTGAAGTTATCTGCTAAAAATGTCAAAGTGACAGCCAAAATGCTTCTTGGTTTTGTATTTTCTGCAAACAGCTCTCTGTGTTAGGGTTGTGTGATAGTGCTGGGAGGTAAACGCATGCTTCTTGAGGTTGGCAGCATCAAAGGAAACTGTACATGAGAGAACCCTTCAAAGTGAACTCACAGTACGTGTCGGCCTGTGTGTGTTTTATTGATTTTACCAGCAGTGGAAGAAGCTTTTTGGGTTTTCTGTTTCTTGTAGTGTGTTTTATAGGTTTTAGTGCATGTAAATGGTCTGCAAAGGCTAACATCCCTGTGTCCCCCACCCCCTGAAACGCCTCTTTTGGACTCCTTTGTTTACTTGATTTTTTTACTTAAGTAAAATTAGGAATACTATTTAAAAAAAAATAGTCCTGCATTTTAAATCCTACTCAAGTACAAACATGTTGGCATCAAAATATACATTAATACCATACCAAGTACCCCATAATATTCCGACAATGTTTATTTATTTATATTTTGAATCTCTAAAGTAACTAAAGCTGTCAGATAAATCGATAACGGCCCGTCCACACAGCGGCGTGCGTTGAAGCTTCCCGGGGGGCGTGTCTGAAACTCGACCAACAACCAATTACATGAATCTCCCGCCCCTGACACACAAGCAGCGGTTTGATTGGCTAGAGCTTGTACTGGCATATGATTCGATTGGCTGACGCTTCTGCCGAGGCGTCAAAAGTTGAACATTGCTCAACTTTTGCAGCGAGCCACGCCAGCAAAGCTCCGCGTCGCTTCCCACAATGCAGTTCGGCGAAAAGTGACGTCACCCCATTCAAAGTGAATGGTGAAGCTTTCAACGCACGCCGCTGTGTGGACGGGCCGTAAAGTAACTAAAGCTGTCAGATAAATGGATAAAAAGCACAATATTGGCCTGGAGCCGAGACATAAGGTATCATAAATTAAAAATACTCAAGCAGAAGCACCTCAAATATGTACTATACTTCATTAAATGCATTTCATTACATTCCCCGACTGCATTTTACTGCCATGGTTTTAGAGTATCTGAGTGTTGACTCATCTTCTTGTATTTTCACACATGTTCACAACACACTGCCAAATTCAGAGCCCTCCTACTCAGCGAGATGAGTGTTCACTTCATCTGTGATACTGAGTGTGAATGTATGTGTGTGTGTGTGTGTGTGTGTGTGTGTGTGTGTGTGTGTGTGTGTGTGTGTGTGTGTGTGATGAGTAGAATCCACCCATATGCTCTGATACCGTCTCCATATTCACTTAATATGCTTAGTACATAAAAAAAAAAGTTGCACTTCCTAAATCGTTCTTTGTTTTCATTACGCACGAGGTAAAACCACTTAAAGAAATGCACATCACTGTCTGAAGTTATTCTTATCTGACTTATGAGTGTAAAGCATAGAATAAAACATATTTCAGACCAATACAAATGTCTTGTTGTAAGATTTTCCATAAATTAATGTTCAAACTTGATGGAAACGCTTATAATATAAGCCATAATACTTTTTCATAATATATTATAGAGTCTTATGAAATACTGCCTGACATCTTCATTGGTTTTTAGCTAATTAAATCACAAAGGTATTTTAGTCTCAATGTTACCTGATCACTTATTTATACATTTTTCCTAGATAAGAAAGATGTTTATGTCAAAAGTATTTCCAGTTTTTGTTTTCAGTAATCTCACAAATCTAATCTAGTGAATGCTTTCTTGAAACTGTTGTGAACCGAGACACAGGACGCAGGACCCAAAAGCAGGACTCGGAGACAGTTGTCCAAAAATAGAATGTTCTTTAATAACAAAAACTAAATCGTACTTTCAAAAAAATAGAAAGTAGTTAAACAGCAAAAACTAAGTTGTACAGCAACACAAAAACTCACTTGGCAAAAGGTCTAAATCGCAAGGTAGGTATCAGGAGTCAAAAGGCCTAGGTGCTCACGACATGAAACATAACGAACTGACAAAGGAACAAAGAAACACCAGGGTTGCGTTCCGATAATCCAAAAATCAGCTCCTAAATTCTAACCCTATCTCCTATTCCTTGACCTCTGAGTGAAACGTCACGGGGTTAAGGGATAGTGGATAGGAGAATTCAAAAGGATTTAGGAGAAGAGACCGCGGTACTTTAGAGAATCCGAATGCTACACTATCCGACGTGTTTATGATGCACCAGCGGACGTCATGAATGTGCGTCTGCTGCTGTGGGGAAACCATGGAAACTACAGTTTTCTATACAGCGGACTACAACATGGATGTTCAATAAGAACGAGGGACTACTGTAAACTCATCTAGAGACTCTGCACCGTGCTCTGATGCTGTTGCTTTATGCTTTATGAACGTGGACAACAGAGAAACATATTCTTCATGACCAAAGTTGGAATTGAAATAAAAAAGGAAAGTGAAACTTATGCTCATCACCCTCTCCCTCCGGTCCACATTAATACACATGATCCCAATACGTATGATTGATGAAAATATCTTAAAATCAATACAGATGTATTTATTATAAACGTTAGTCCTTAACATCTATCACTGTGTATATCAGGGTTGCCAACTTTGGGTACCTGGCTGGAGTGAGATTTTGATATCATGGGTTTAATTACACATATGTGCACTAAATGACTGCTATTGTGTCAGCAGCGGGACCTTAGCATATATATACAATATATACAAATACACAATATTAGACACAGACTATAAAGGGCACAGTCTCATTCACTAATGAAAGTCACATGTTTGTTTCCGCTGTTTTATTGTGTGCCTGTCGCGATAAGCAATTCATTGACTTATCGTACGATAAATAAAAATGAACTCGATACATTTCCATTTACATGAGGATGTGACTAGCAGTTTGAAAGGATGTACTTGAATTATTATTATTATACATTATCATTATGTCAGTGGTCTAAAATGGTCAAACAACGGTGCCGACAATATTATCGTTTATCGCAATCATTTCCGGGAAAATGTATCCAACAAAATTAATTATCATGAGAGCTATACATGAAACACACACACAAACAAATCTACAGACTTACTCCAAACTGCCAAATATATGAATTAACACACTCTCACTCTCATACTCTTTGACTCTATTTTGACCAAGTAGAACAATAAGCAGCAGACTTTTACTTGTTATCATTTCTACTGGATCGTAGATCTGCGCATGCGCAATACGGGTCGGTGATTGACCAACCGGCTCCCACTGCTCTGCTGTCTGTTAACGTTGTTAAGAGTGGAGGGGGCGGATCGACAGCTTGAGCAGCTGTCAACTCAACATTGTAAATAACCAACCAAAAACGATCGCCGGTTTGTCTTGTTTTTGGCGTGAGAATAGTTTGGGCAGCGTGAGAGCGTGAGATTGAGAGTGAAAGCGTGTGTCACACGCCCGATGCGTGAGAGTTGGGAACCCTGGTATATCACCATTCAAACATCTTTTAAAAGTTGAACAAACCCCACAGCTCAGTAAAGACTGAGATGTTGACTTCATTTGATCATTTCAGTAAAAACTAACGTTCATATTTCTCTTTTTGATTATAATACTGATGAACGTTCAGAAAAAAGCACTTTGGCAACTTACCACATACGTTTTAAAATGCTTAATAAGCACCGTAACTTTCATGATATCATTTCTCCGTCATAATCGGTTGTTTCCGTGAACGGCCGACTGTTGAGTGACGGCAAATGCTGCGGCTGCAATGCATTGTGGGGCAGCATTTTCTCCTCTCCTTTCGGTTAGGGAGGTCCAGTGGTTCCTAAGCTAAAGGAGGTTATAAAGGAAGTTTGAAACCTCCTTTCCTTTCATTTGGAGAATTGGAACGGCACTTATCATGGCTGCCAGTGAGGGACTTCCGGGTCATTTCACTCCGTTAGGAAGGTTCCTAAGCTAAATGGACTATTGGAATGCAACCCCGGCTATATATAGGTGAGGGGGATGGGCACAGGTGAAAACAATCAGGGCAGGGCCAAGCAATCTCACGGGCGGGAAACACACAAAGGCAGGAAGTGTGGGATCTGGAATGACAGGAAAGATTACTTTCAAAATAAAAACAGGAAGTGACAAGATCAAAACACAAAACTAGAGTAAAAACATAACTAAACCTATCTGTCGAGTCACAACAGAAACTGACATAAAGGAGAACTAAAGCCATTGATTTTCTTTCAAGTTATAGAAGACAGATTATTACAATAGTCAAAATAGCTTGATTTGTATTTTGGATCCTACAATTCCCACAATGCAACTGAATAGCCTTACAATCATAACAAAACCAAATTGTATTCATGAATGTCTTAATGCTTTTACGGTTTTTGCTAAAGTATTTGAATTGTCATGCTGTTAAAATGTGTTTTATAATAACCTCGTCTAACCTGTAGCTTATGTTTGTCGTCACACATGTACTACCTGCTTGTGACGAAGGTAACTTCGTCACTATTGACTGACGGCTTCAGGCCGGGTAATATTGCACTTTATTAGCGTGATTGTGTGCACCTGGTGCCCTATGTTGTCTCCTCCCCCCTCACCTGTGTCTTGTTGTGCTGATTAGAGTGTGTGTATTTAGGCTCTGTTTCCCTGTCTGTTGGGAGGGTGTGTGTGTGTGTGTGTGTGTGTGTGTGTGTGTGTGTGTGTGTGTGTGTGTGTGTGTGTGTGTGTGTGTGTGTGTGTGTTGTGTGTGTGTGTGTGTGTGTGTTGTGTGTGTGTGTGTGTGTGTGTGTGTGTGTGTGTGTGTGTGTGTGTTGTGTGTGTGTGTGTGTAGTGTGTGTGTGTGTGTGTGTGTGTGTGTGTGTGTGTGTGTGTGTGTGTGTGTGTGTGTGTGTGTGTGTGTGTGTGTGTGTGGTGTGTGTGTGTGTGTGTGTGTGTGTGTGTGTGTGTGTGTGTGTGTGTGTGTGGTGTGTGTGTGTGTGTGTGTGTGGTGTGTGTGGTGTGTGTGTGTGTGTGTGTGTGTGTGTGTGTGTGTGTGCTGTGTGTGGTGTGTGTGTGTGTGTGTGTGTGTGTGTGTGTGTGTGTGTGAGAGATCCTGGTGGCTGCAGGCTGGGCTCACGTGAACAGCAGCAGCAGCAGGATTGAGGCTGTGTGTAATGTGTTCATATTTTAATAAATGCCCACGTCGGGTTATATTTTTGGACGTTCTGCCTCTGCCTCCTTGCTTGGTCTGGGCCGCTCAACGGTCAGCTTCACACTGATCAAATACCTCCATCCCTGTCCTCTGTCTTTTAATTGATGAGAATAATAACAGCAGTCTGGTGAGAAAGTGCATAATGGACTGCATTTTGCACGCAGCAGCATCAACATGTTGCTGATAGAGCGACGGTAAATGCCGTGTGAAGAGCATTATTTATGGTGATTCAATTCTTCGTCAATAATCGCCTGCTAGAGGTTTTAAATGCTTCGCCGTTCATCGCGCTGCGGGACATTCAGAAGCAGGAGTTATATGCAGGAGATAACAATGTAAAACCAACACACATCATTATAATGTGATTGTTGGCTCTTTCAAGCTAATCAAAAATGCAGTTATCTGGATGATTAGTGCTTTAAATCTGGCCTGTAATGTAGTCGGCAAAGAGGACACTGAGAATGATCTGAACTACCAAAAGATCTCCTTGAAGACAGATTCTGTAGTTCTCTCTGCTTTATTTTTTATAACTTTCTGCTATCTACTTTAATGTGCAATTTACCCTTTATTTGTTGTCTTACAATTCATAACAATTTATTATAGCTGGCTACTGCAATCATTTTAAATGTTCACTTTCCCAAAAAATACTACTTATTTTAATGTATTTACCATCCTGTACTTAGTGACTCACCATGTAACACTCGTGCTCCTATTGGCTAGCACTCCAACACATTGTACGTGATGGGCTAAGGGGAGGGACATCTCTAAGCGGTTGACCAATCACAACAGAGCCGGCCAGCTAACCAATCAGAGCAGACTGGGCTCTGGTTTCCGACAGAGGGTGAAAAGAGGTGCTGCAGCACAGGCAGTATGAGAACAATAAAGAGCTTTGTGAACATTAAAGCATGGAGACATGTAGAGACACTACATACTGATATACACCTGAACATCAGCAGGAGAGGACTCTTTAAAGTAGAGACACTACATACTGATATACACCTGAACATCAGCAGGAGAGGACTCTTTAAAGTAGAGACACTACATACTGATATACACCTGAACATCAGCAGGAGAGGACTCTTTAAAGTAGAGACACTACATACTGATATACACCTGAACATCAGCAGGAGAGGACTCTTTAAAGTAGAGACACTACATACTGATATACATCTGAACATCGGCAGGAGAGGACTCTTTAAAGTAGAGACACTACATACTGATATACACCTGAACATCAGCAGGAGAGGACTCTTTAAAGTAGAGACACTACATACTGATATACACCTGAACATCAGCAGGAGAGGACTCTTTAAAGAAGAGACACTAAATACTGATATACACCTGAACATCAGCAGGAGAGTACTCTTTAAAGTAGAGACACTACATACTGATATACACCTGAACATCAGCAGGAGAGGACTCTTTAAAGTAGAGTCACTACCTACTGATATACACCTGAACATCAGCAGGAGAGGACTCTTTAAAGTGGAGACACTACATACTGATATACACCTGAACATCAGCAGGAGAGGACTCTTTAAAGTAGAGACACTACATACTGATATACACCTGAACATCAGCAGGAGAGGACTCTTTAAAGTAGAGACACTACATACTGATATACACCTGAACATCAGCAGGAGAGGACTCTTTAAAGTAGAGACACTACATACTGATATACTCCTGAACATCAGCAGGAGAGGACTCTTTAAAGAAGAGACACTAAATACTGATATACACCTGAACATCAGCAGGAGAGGACTCTTTAAAGAAGAGTCACTACCTACTGATATACACCTGAACGTCAGCAGGAGAGGACTCTTTAAAGTAGAGACACTACATACTGATATACACCTGAACATCAGCAGGAGAGGACTCTTTAAAGTAGAGACACTACATACTGATATACACCTGAACATCAGCAGGAGAGGACTCTTTAAAGTAGAGACACTACATATGAACCCTTTAATGACTGATTTTAAATGTCATTTTCTTAAACTCTTTCATTTTTTGTAAAGCACTTTGAATTGCCTTGTGTTGAAAAGTGCTATATAAATAAACTTGCCTTGCCTTTAAGATAATGATGTGCTCAACATTCCCACAGACCGCTCTCTGCATGCTTCCTAACTTCATTTATGTAAAGAGGGCACAATATACTGAGCTCTGATCCCCATTATACAAACCCTTTTATCATTTTAAGCAGGGCACTCAGCATATTTCTATACGGCTCAACTTCAAGGCTGACTTTTGCCATCCTCCACATTTTTATTTCTCAGCAATAATGCAAGCTTTTAACCCGGGGACCTGCCACTAATTACACACAAGTTGTAAGGGTATGAGCAGCTTTGAAATGTATGCATGTAAAGCATCATCTTAGTCTTCTTTATACTTGTACCTCATTATATTTCAGAGACAAACATCATACTAAGATGTTTCTAACACTGATTGTTCCTCATGATAAACACATCATTCAAGATGCAAGGCTTTATTGTCATGTGCTCAGTAGCTACAGTGTAGATATGGCAATGAAACACTTACTGTAAGTCACAGGCTCCTCCAACAGAGCAACATGAATATATGTAGGACATAAAACAGATAAAAGTGCAAGAAATACCAGAATATAAAACAAACAGTGCAAGATAATGATATGTGTGTTGGGATATGATGCAGAAACTAACCCTGTATTGTGCAGTAAGGGAGGCAGTATCAAGACGTTCTCAGTTCAACAGAAAGTGAAGGTCATACTGCACATAGAGAACATCACAACAGATCTTCTTAATAAGGACATTTACCAAGCTTAGCAAATATGTGAAAGCCAGTAAATAGAGATAAACATTAGCAAGTAAGAAGAAGAAGTAAGTGAGTGAGTAACCATCTGAATACTTCTTGCTCCACTGCTTGTTAATAATAATAATAATAATAATAAATGATATTTATATAGCGCCTTTCAAGGGACCCAAGGTCGCTGTACATGGTGGACAAACAAAACAAACAGACAATCAACAGGCAAACCAAAGAAATAAATAAAGGAAGCCGGGGGACCAGAAAAGGCCTAGGGCCCGAAGGCCAGGGTGACCAGGTGTGTTTTTAGTGAAGATTTGAAGATGTCCAGGGAGGCAGCATTATGGATCTCGGCAGGAAGTGCATTCCAGAGGGTGGGGGCCGCAACACTGAATGCCCTGTCACCAACAGTTCGGAGGCAAGAGCGGGGGATGGAGAGCAGGCCCGTGTCTGAGGACCGCAGACTCCGAGAAGGGGTGTAGGGATGGAGGAGGTCCGATAAGTACTGGGGGGGCGAGGGTATGGAGGGACTTGTACGTGAGGATGAGTGTTTTGTATTGAATCCGGGACTTGACCGGCAGCCAATGTAGGTGGATGAGGGTGGGGGTGATATGGTGCCATGGCTTGGTGTGGGTGAGAAGCCTGTCGGCAGAGTTCTGGACGTATTGGAGCCTATCCAGGGTTTTGCTGGGAACCCCGGACAGGACTCCATTGCAATAGTCCAGACGGGATGTAATGAAGGCGTGTACAAGGGTTCTGCCACAGAGTCAGAGAGTGAAGGCCGGATTCTGGCAATGTTTTTTAGGTGGTCGAACCTAAAAAACCTTCTGGAGCTGCGTCTTGGGAGCCACAATCATGAGCTCTGTTTTATTGCTGTTGATTTTGAGCAGGTTTGATGACATCCAGTTTTGTATGTCCTGTAGGCAGTTGACAAGGGATTGAGGGGGGAGCTGAGTGGACGGTTTGGTGGAGAGATAGAGCTGTGTGTCATCAGCATAAGAGTGAAAGCTGAGACCATGTTGGCGGATGATTTGACCAAGTGGGAGCATGTAGATATTGAATAGGAGGGGGTCCAAGCACAGAGCCTTGAGGTACACCTTGGTTGACTGGGGCGGGAGGGGAGCTGCAGTCACTGATGGTGACAACGTTTTTCCTGTTAGACAGGTAGGACACGAACCAGGCAAGAGCTGTGTCACTGAGGCCAAGGTAGTCAGACAGGCGGCTGAGGAGGATGGAATGGGATATGGTATCGAAGGCTGCTGAGAGGTCCAGGAGGATGAGAATGCTGATGAGGCCAGAATCAGATGCGATGAGAAGGTCGTTTGTGATTTTGATGAGGGCAGTCTCAGTACTGTGATATGGTCTGAAGCCAGACTGGAGGGGTTCGTAGAGCTCATGCAGTGACATGTGGTGTTGCAGTTGTGCGTCAACTGCTCTTTCCAAGATCTTGCTCACGAATGGGAGGTTTGAGATCGGCCGGTGGTTGTTGAGGTCCTCCGGGTCCAAGCCAGGCTTCTTCAGGATTGGAGAGACTGAGGCAGTTTTGAGGCAGGGTGGGACTGTGCCAGAAGACAGGGACAAGTTCACAATGTCAACAATGATGGGGCAGATGGTGGATAGAGCTGCCTTGACCAAGGCTGTGGGCATGGGGTCAAGAGAGCAGGTCAATGTATTGGCCTTAGTAACCAGCTTGGTAATTTGGATGACATCCACTGGGGAGAAGGTGGAGAGGCAACACCTAGGTGGACGAGTAATACCTTGTGGCTGGGGTGCGGTTGAAGTAGGTGGGGGGCCAGGCACCAGAAGCTGCTGGTGGATGGAATCAACTTTTGCCTGGAAGAAATCCAGAAACTTCGAGCAGAGATCAAGAGCACCTGGGGGATGGGGGGGATCAAGGGGGCGGAGAAGCCGGTTTATGGTTGAGAATAGTGCTGCGTACCTGGACTCACATTCAGGTTCAGGTCCGGACTCAAGTCCAGAGGTTCAGGTTCAGGTCCGGACCTATAAGTCCGGACCTGAACCCATGGCTTGTGTCAAGTTGTGTGACTAAAGTGAACTTATTGTGAGCTAATTATCAATTGAAAATTAACTCATAATCAACTCAAATTCAAACTCGTCAGGTTTATTGTGCTCCCTTCCAACTTGTGTCTACATTTCTCTACAAAGTACAAATGTAAAAAAAAAACAAGTCTACAATGACTTATGACAGCAACTACAGTGAACTACTACAAAGTTCAAACATTTATTTCATTTACCAAACTAAAGTAACCAAACAGTCCCTGAGCTGACTGAGCCTAAATCCCTAAAACGTTGCTGAAAGGTAGAGTGTAGAGTAGACTATATGCATTACACACCTACTATACAGTATCGGCTACACTGTAGTGACTGTACAGTCAGAGTGTACTGTACTGTCTGTACACCATGTCTTTTCTACAACTCTACATGTGTACATTATACAGTACATACTACATACATAGTGATGTACATACATACTGTTAGAAATTAAAATCAATGTTGATATGGCGTAATTTTATTCTGAAAAAACCGGAAGTTCACACTATTAATGTAATACTTTTATTCTGAAAAGTATTCACTTCCGGTTAGCATTAGCAAAATGCTACATTTTCAAACCGTGAATCGAAGGTGAAATGACATGTGATGTTGTACACTGAGCACACTGGGATTAGCACTCATTTATTGACGCTGAATAACGTTTATCAGGGAATGTTTAAATAACCACAGACACCAGAATATACGTAAGTGGTAGTTTTTTTGCGAGTCCAAGTACCGGTTCCCGACGTTCCGGTTTTAACCGGACTTGAACCGAAACTTTTTACAAGTCCAGTACCGGTTCGGCGTACCGGTACGCAGCACTAGTTGAGAACAGCATTCTCGGTTGGGATTGTTGGATGCCAATGAGGGTGGAGTAGTACAAAGACCTAGCCAGGGAGAGGGCTTCTTTGTAGGCCTTTACATGGTCCTGGTATGCTTCGCGGTGGACGGCGAGGTCAGTTCTTGTTTTGAGTCTCTCTAGCCGACGACCAGAAGCCTTCAGGGCGCGGAGTTCAGTGGTGAACCAAGGGGCCGAACGGGTGAAGGAGACAGTCCGGGTTTTGAGGGGGGCTAGAGAGTCAAGGCTGAGGGATAGAGCTGAGTTGTAGCGAGCAACCAGGCCATCCACTGTGGTGGTAAGGGGAATGGAGGCTAGGTGGGCTGCTATCGTGCTGGTCAGGGCTGGTGCACTCAGTGATTTGGTGTTTCTGAATGTGATGGTGCGTTTTGCACGCTGAGTGGGCAGGGGGACAGGAACAGTAAAGAGTATGGCAAGATGGTCCGCAACAGCTAGGTCCAGGCACTGGAGATGGGAGGGAGGGGTGCCTATAGAGCACACTAGGTCCAGCGTGTGACCTTTGGTGTGGGTGGGACCTTGGACGTGCTGTGTGATGTTGAAACAGTCGAGTAGTGAGAGAAATTCAGAGTCAAAGGTGCATGTACTAGAGTCGACATGGATGTTAAAGTCACCAAGCAGTAATGTGGATGGAGACCTGGAGCAGACACAGGTGAGCAGCTCAGTGAACTCAGACATGAAGATGGCGGAGGCTTTGGGGGGGCGGTATATGAGGACAACCTGTAGCTGTGATGAACCAGCCAGAGAAAAGGCGATACACTCAAAAGAGGTTGTATTTACCACAGCTAGTTGTTTTATTGGGATTTCTGCTCTGTGGATAACAGCCAGCCCACCACCCCGACCCAGGGAGCGGGGCTTCTGTAGGTAAATATAGCCTGCGGGTGTGGCTTGGTTTAAGGTGAAAAAGTCTTGTTGATTTTGCCAGGTCTCCGTTTGGCAAACAAAGTCCGTTTTCCTGTCAGTGATGATGTCCTGAATGAGTGGTGCTTTATTATTGAGGGAGCGGGTATTCAGCAGCATGAATGTGGGGGCGTTGCTACTGGATGCTGGTGGTGTGAGCAGAATGACACGGTCGACACAAACCAGGGCCTTCAGATTGCCAATGCACGCGCAAGGTTTGTTGTGATGACGTGTTCATTGTTCATTCAAATTCTCAACGTTTGACTGTGATTTCTTGTTTCAACAGTTACTTTATCACCTTATCACTTATGTTTTGTATTATTATTTAAATGTTTTACTCTATTTTGTCTTTAATTGTACCTTATGTGAATCCTGTTTTTAACTCTGACCCTGTTGCTGCTATTAACGCCTGCATTACCACGAGGGGATAAATAAAGTTCCATCTTATCTTATCTTATTCGAAACCAATGGCAGTGACTGAATGACATAGATAATCACCTGTTAGTATGAGTGTGTGTGTGTGTGTGTGTGTGTGTGTGTGTGTGTGTGTGTGTGTGTGTGTGTGTGTGTGTGTGTGTGTGTGTGTGTGTGTGTGTGTGTGTGTGTGTGTGTGTGTGTGTGTGTGTGTGTGTGTGTGTGTGTGTGTGTGTGTGTGTGTGTGTGTGTGTGTGTGTGTGTGTGTGTGTGTGTGTGTGTGTGTGCGCGTGCAGCCTGAGTCTTGAGTGAAGTCCTTGTCAGTCAGTTAAATGTGTGTTTGTGCAGCAGAGTGAGCGCTGACAGCTGTTAACTGATTGGCTGGAGGAAGCTCAGGTGTTCCTGTGCTTACTGCAGATCTCACTCTCACTTCCTGTCGCTGCACATCGCTGCTGATCTGCAGGGCCGAGAGGCTGCAGGAGTTTCTCACCCTGACATCTTGTCTGACTGCTCTCAAATCCTCTCCCAGAGTGCACTGCTGCTCTCTCACAGGGTTAGTAATGAGGAGTGAGAACCAGTTGTGTTAAGTAGCTAAGTAGATTTACTCAAGTGCTGTCCTTACAACTTTAAGGGACTTGTACTTCTACTCCACTACAGTTCAGAGGTACATGGTGTAGATTGACTCCACTACATGTATTTAATACCTTTAGTTACTTTCCAGATCTGGATGAAGGATGTGAAATATAATCAAGTGTTAAATCAGACTTTAGTTCCACCTGGAGTGAATCCACCAGCTACCCTGCAGTATACAAAGTCATTCAAACTAGCTGCACCTTTACCAGCTTTGAGAACACTTTAATGATCAATCATTATAAAACATATATATATATTATTCTGAAATGGACCAATCTGCACAACGACTACTTTTACTGTCGCTACTTTCACTATATTTTGATGATAATACTTTTCTACTTTTACTTGAGGAACATTTTGAATGCAGGACTTTTACTGTAACAGAGTATTCCTACACTCTGGTACTTCTACTTTTACTCAAGTACAATATCTGAGTACTTCTACTTTTACTCAAGTACAAGATCTGAGTACTTCTACTTTTACTCAAGTACAAGATCTGAGTACTTCTACTTTTACTCAAGTACAAGATCTGAGTACTTCTACTTTTACTGAAGTACAACATCTGAGTACTTCTACTTTTACTCAAGTACAATATCTGAGTACTTCTACTTTTACTCAAGTACAAGATCTGAGTACTTCTACTTTTACTCAAGTACAAGATCTGAGTACTTCTACTTTTACTGAAGTACAACATCTGAGTACTTCTACTTTTACTCAAGTACAAGATCTGAGTACTTCTACTTTTACTGAAGTACAACATCTGAGTACTTCTTCCACCTCTTGCAACAACAAAACAAGATGAGGATATGTCTCCTTTATAAAATCACTGATTATGTGCTGAACAAAACCTGTAAGTATAATACAAGTTTGTTTACCACAGAGTTTACTTTCTGCAATATTTCAAAATCCAATGTCTCTTTCTGAAAGGATGAGTCACTGAAAGCGACTCTGTAATGATTTCCTTGACACTGTGGTCCTTCTCCATGTTTATTTACCATCGATGACACGCTGGCTTTGTGGTGTTCGTGCAGCTCTTCTGACCTTTGAGTGGATGGTGGAGTCAGGAGAGAAACGCGGAGAAAACCAATCACTGAGAAAAAGCTCTGTCCTCCAGGTGTCAGACACCATCTCACACCTGCTCTAGTTTATTCTTTTGAAATCATGAAGGGGCCGATCCGATCACAGTAATTAACAGCAGAATAAATGTGTACGAAAAAACAAGACAAAACATCTCTACTGTCCCTCTGTTTAAATGAGATAATTAATGTTTGTATGAGAATTAAAGGCCCGTCTATTATTTGTTAATTTAATTGCATAAATTGTTTTAATACATTTTCTTTATCCTTTACTTATTTTAATTTAATTCATCTATTTAATTTATGTAATTAATTAATTAATTAATTAATTAATTAATTAATTAATTTTATTTAATTTATTTATTTTATTTATTTTATTTATTTTATTTATTTTATTTATTTTATTTATTTATTTATTTATTTATTTATTTATTTATTTTATTTATTTTATTTATTTTATTTATTTTATTTATTTTATTTATTTTATTTATTTTATTTTATTTAATGTATAATACTTTTTTAATTATTTTCCATTAAAAAATTAATATCAAATAAAATAACAATGTCTACCTAAAGTTTCTTTCTTTTCTTTCTCCTGTTATTATAATACAGAGCCCTGGCCAGAAATAGCCGCCTCATTGAAGTGCAACACACAGAAGGCTTCATAATCAATAGCGCTGTACCTTCATCAACCATACAATACAGTTTCTCTGACTGTGAATCAACATTTCCTGCAGTTACCATAATCACAGTGAGCCAGACATACAGAACATTATATAATATAATATATATATTACTTTTTATTTTGTGCATGTAAATGGTTTGCAAAGGCTAAAATCTCAAAGTTTACTTCCGGACATCACTACGTAACACTTACGCTTCTATTGGCTGGTGCTCCGACACATTGTACGTGATAGGCTAAAGGGGCGGGACATCTCTAAGCGGTTGACCAATCACAACAGAGCCAGCCAGCTAACCAATCAGAGCAGACTGGGCTCTGGTTTCAGACAGAGGGTGAAAATAGATGCTGCAGCACAGACAGTATGAGAAAATGTTTTGAACATTAAAGCATGGAGACATGTCCCAGTAGAGATACTACATACTGATATACACCTGAACATCAGCAGGAGAGGACTCTTTAAAGTAGAGACACATACTGATATACACCTAAACATCAGCAGGAGAGGACTCTTTAAAGTAGAGACACTACATACTGATATACACCTGAACATCAGCAGGAGAGGACTCTTTAAAGTAGAGACACTACATACTGATATACACCTGAACATCAGCAGGAGAGGACTCTTTAAAGTAGAGACACTACATACTGATATACACCTGAACATCAGCAGGAGAGGACTCTTTAAAGTAGAGACTCTACATACTGATATACACCTGAACATCAGCAGGAGAGGACTCTTTAAAGTAGAGACACATACTGATATACACCTAAACATCAGCAGGAGAGGACTCTTTAAAGTAGAGACACTACATACTGATATACACCTGAACATCAGCAGGAGAGGACTCTTTAAAGTAGAGACACTACATACTGATATACACCTGAACATCAGCAGGAGAGGACTCTTTAAAGTAGAGACTCTACATACTGATATACAACTGAACATCAGCAGGAGAGGACTCTTTAAAGTAGAGACACTACATACTGATATACACCTGAACATCAGCAGGAGAGGACTCTTTAAAGTAGAGACACTACATACTGATATACACCTGAACATCAGCAGGAGAGGACTCTTTAAAGTAGAGACACTACATACTGATATACACCTGAACATCAGCAGGAGAGGACTCTTTAAAGTAGAGACTCTACATACTGATATACACCTGAACATCAGCAGGAGAGGACTCTTTAAAGTAGAGACACTTCATACTGATATACACCTGAACATCAGCAGGAGAGGACTCTTTAAAGTAGAGACACTACATACTGATATACAACTGAACATCAGCAGGAGAGGACTCTTTAAAGTAGAGACACTACATACTGATATACACCTAAACATCAGCAGGAGAGGACTCTTTAAAGTAGAGACACTATATACTGATATACACCTGAACATCAGCAGGAGAGGACTCTTTAAAGTACAGACACTACATACTGATATTCATGCCATTTCAATGCACATGTGAGGATGGCGGTGAATACACAAATGTTCTTCCAAAGGCATCACAAATAACACACTGTCCTTCTAATGAATCATGTCTATCTGTGCAGTCTATTGATTCTCTGAGATTCCACTTCCTCTTCATTTCCACAGACCTGGTGGGTGTGATTGTCCACATCCATTATGCGTGATATCATCAGAAGTGAGGGCTTCCTGGCGAGCTGTTAGCAAGGGAGCCTTTGTTTTCTGGTCAAGGTTATTGCTGCACACACTGAAGTCAAAGAGCCTGAACGCCTCGTGTTTAGCAATCAGGATTTATTTAGGTTGGACTCGCCTCCATTTGTGACCCCATCTGCATGCACGGAGCAGATTTAGAAGTGTAGAGATTTTATCTGTGCTTGTATTACTCTCCCTCCAAAGGACAACAACGCTCTGCTTTAATGGTCAGCAGACTCGTGCATATGTGACGGAGATCATAGCTGTAATATCAACTAGCTGTTATGTCGGAGGAGTTAAACACAGATAGCATGGATAACACTATCCTAAACTAGTTATATTTACATCATAGATTGGTTCTTCCTCCTACAAAACATGTTTGATTGTGAAGAGCTTACCAAATGTTTATGCAAAAAGTGATGATTTGGTTTCATTTAGTGTTGTAACTTGCACAATACTCTTAGTTTGAAATGCAATTTGAAACATGGTTGATGCATCACAGAGAGAAATTCATCACTTTCTTGGTACATTTATAAAGTTCGGTTTCCTGGACAAGGACGTTTTCTCGAGCCTGCAATGTGGAAAAGGTTTTTGTTACAAATAGGATAGAGTGATTATACAAAATGACCAGTTGGACCTTTCAAATAATCATCCAAACTCACAAAAAGATAATGCTTTTAGGTTATTCTCTGATCTGTTAATGAACTGCTAGATGTACATTTGATTGCAGTTTCACTGATATCCTGGACCACTCGAGGACCTGATTCACCCCAAATGGTCCAGAGTTCATTTGAGAACAAAAGCTTATACCTTTTACACATTTACATCTCTCATCTACTGCATAGCAACGCCCTCTTATCACAAGAAGTGCGTGATTTAGTTGAGCCCCGAGCCTGTTTTTCAGGCCTCAGGCTCGAAAATGACATTCCCAGAACAATTGACAATATCTTCACTTCTAAAAGGGTTACATTAATAATCTTTTTTCCTCAAAGCAATGATAAACCTGTGAGTTGGATGTAGAAAAGTCAGAGTCAATATAGATTTTTTTTATTTTAAAGTAAATTCAGGTTGAACATAGTACAAAAATGTACTCTATAGTGTCTGTTCAAAAATACCACATTACTTATAGTGAAAACCACCCTTGAATGATGGGATGGTACTAAAAGCTTTAGGAATCCAAACTATAACATATAATAAGTACCCTGTATCAAGATTGATGCAAAATAAGTGAAATTTGATCTTTTTGGAGAGATTTTGCAAAATAAACTTCTGGGGTAATTTGGGTGCATTTTCCATATCTCTGGCCCCCGTCGGTCGATTTTGATGATTGACTCCTCTTATTAACCGTTAGAGCCAATAGGATCGAGAGGAAGTTTCTAAAATCCATCTAAACATTACCCATTGGTGAATGAGTGATGCGTAGCCAGAATGCCCCGGAACCGGAAGCTGTCATACACTCTAGTACAGGGGTCTCCAACACGTCGATCGCGAGCTACCGGTAGCTCGCAAGCCCTCAATACGTAGCTCGCCAAGCAAATCCAAAATGTAAAAAATACACCAAAAATAAAGCAAATGTAATTAAAAGAATCTACCCTATGCATAAACGAAACCTCAAACATAGCGAACTCTATCTACTTACTACAACTCTATATCTATCTAACACCCCTCCTCCCCCCACCCCCACAATGAATATCGACCAATCACGTTCTTGCTTGATTTGCGGGACCAGCGTTGCAGTCTGGAAGAAAAGCAATGTGGAGCGGCACCTCACCGCTTTATAAGGAGTTTAACCTTTCCTTCTGGCACAATCTACACATCAGCCCCATTGAACACAGCCTAGTCATGCCAGCCTATACAACACATGAGGGGCAGAGTTTTACTGTGTGTGTGTTGCAACCAGTTGCAACTTGCATATGTATTGCACTTGACGTACACACACGCATGGCGTAATTTCCACTGGGGACTGTCCAGGGGCGGTGCCAGGGGGGTGCCAGGGGGGGGCAAGTGCCCCCCTAACACTGACCTCTGACCCCCCTGTGGCCCCCCTAACAATGAAAAGATTTTTTTTTAAATGTGTATTCTCTGGTACTCGGTTTGCCAAAAACCGCAGGATTTTGTTTCTGTAATGTGAGATTGTGCAGACACCCTTATGTAAAGTAGAGATGTAACTGTTCATTGCCTTTATTTTTATATAAATATGGTGTTAGTGCAAACATTGCACTATAACTTAAGCTGAAGCTAACAGTAATAACTATAAGATCTATCTGAAATAAATAAGTGTACTGAAACAAATACCAATAACTGGATTGCATTGTTTTCTTATGCGCAATTACTTCATACTCTCTAGTTCTCTTTTTCGTCCTGCATTTATTGTGCCCCCCTCAGAAAATAACTGGCACCCCAGTGGCCCCCCCAGTCAAATTGGTCTAGAACCGCCACTGGGACAGTCCCAACACTTTTCGAAATCCTGTTTGTGTCCCCCCACTTTACAAATATGTTTATTATTATTTTTTGACGCAAGCCGTCATCGCCACGGAGGAGCACACTGTGAGCGAGCGAGACAGAGAGAGAGACAGAGAGAGAGACAGAGAGAGAGCACACCTTTATCTATATGCACACAAAGGTTAAAGGTAAGCATATACTAATGTTAAAATGTGCTAAATATATCCACTGCAAAAAACTAAAGAAGAGTAAAAGTAGCTCACAACTTGTTTTATTTTTTTAAAGTAGCCCTCACCCTAAAAAAGGTTGGAGACCCCTGCACTAGTAGCTATCGTAGCAGCTAATATGAATGATGGATTATCAATAATCACCTTCAGCAGCGTTTTTATCGTTTTAATGCCATTGAACACAACTTTTGATCAGAACAACAAAGGTAAGACGTTTTTAGCCGTTTTGGCTCCGTAAAGCTAATTTGTTTGTTGTTTGTTGTCGTTTCGCCGCAAGTTCTGATCGCTCAGTGATGATACTTATATGTCTGGAATCTGTGGAATCTCAGTTTGCTAATCGATATCTTGTTTGTGCAGATCTGATAAGTAATATGGGTATTTTAACGTGAGTTATGTGCTAAGTGCGTTAGCATTTATTCACTCAGGGCTAATTCAGAGCCCTAATTCAGAGCCTTTGTTATTACACTTGTGTTTAATTTGCTAAAAATGGTTAATATTGTCTGATAGCTGAGTTTCTTCCCGTTAAGTGGGTATGACACATTCATAGTTTATTAAATGTTAAGAAACCCTCAGACGCTGTTTCTTGCAGGATGTTGGGTTTTGCCCCGTGGGGTTTAACTGGTTTTAAATGTGCCAACATGGCAAGTAATGCCTCAGGGTCTCAGATAAGAGATCTTGAAAGGAAACTTGTTCAATATTGCCAGTTTTTCACTTTGGATAATCAGTCAAACTCCAAAAAAACAGCATCATTCTTTGTTTGGCCTCTGTTCTGTTCACAGACTGCTAGATCTACATTTGAATGCAGATTAACTGAGTAAACACACATCGTTTAAATCCTCATACAGTCATTGTTGTTCTTGTTTCTGAATCGAGAGGTGTCGGACAGATCTCTGTGTCACTGAGCACTTATCTGCACTGTTACTATAACAACCAGTCCCTCTGTGCAATGTCTCAAATAACACATTAATTGTCACTTGTAAATGATCAGGATGATGGCCGTTTGGTAACAGCTTTCATGAACATGCCAGATCAGCTGCAGGAGGTTTCAGAAGCTAAGCCCCTTTTTATTCTTAACTAGACAGTTAAGGGAAACAAACAAAGAACACCAAAACATCAGATGAACAAGGAAAAGTGCAACACCCTCATCTGAGTCCTATACTGGAGTCTTTTTACTCAGGCTACATTCAGATAAGAGATGACATGAATTTGAGCCTCACTCTGCTTCTGTATGTGGAGTCAGTCATTCAGTCTTTTTTCCTCCCTTGACCTTTGGCCACCAGTAGTCAATAAACCATCTCCCTGACGGACGCTTAGTGTGACAACAAGCAGCGACTGAGGGACTGACTTCCACCTCAACAGGAGGTCTCTTATCGCTCTACTTTACACTCTGGAAATATTGGCACGGCATACAGTTGTGCATTGGAAAACATGAGGTCACCTAAACTGAAAGTAAACTCAGAGTTTATTTGTTCTAGGCCGGGTATCATTTGGTATCATCTTATGGCGCAAACACTCATCCAAAACGAATCTATTGGAAGGAAAATAACACTAAAACAAGTCCAGATGTTGTCCAGGACAAACAGCTGGGTGTTCAGCATCATCTGTTTCTGTTCGAGACGACCGCCATTACTGCCGCTAGGACTCCTCTTTGTGTAAGAGCCTGGAAACTTTTCTTAATTTCACTTGGATAGGAAAACTTAGAGTGTTGAGAGCTCTTCAAATCAGCAGCTCTGTAGAGCAATGAAGAGATAGAAAATCAATGCACTCATCCTTCTGAGATCTTAAATGCATGCAAGTCCTAGAGAGTGACACAAGGAAGTAAGGGGTTACGTCGAAGCAGAAAAACTTCCAGGTCCTAAAGGACACTAAGAGACCTGCCTGCAATCAAACCTAAGATGATATCCTCCATATCATATCTTAAAAGCCCCCAGACATATTCCCCTTATCTTCTTTCTCAGAGATAACATCATTAAAGTGTATCGTCAAAATGTTTGTTATCTCAAAGCAGGATTTGTTAAATGTCACATTGATAATGGATTACACTCTATGAAACCTTTAATAGTTCAAAATCAGGAACATTTTGCAAAGTCATTTCCAAGTTTGTGAGGCTTTCAGACTTCTTAAAGGTGAGGCATTTCCTGCCATGTTGTCAGATCTTAGTCTGCACAACTTAAAAGAGAAAGACCTTTCAGCGGATCAGACATGTATAAGATGTTTCATATTAAACCCAGACATTATCAGGAGAATCAGGTCCTCAAATTGTTTTCCTTTCCATGAAGTAGCAGACTTTAATTACTGGAAATGTTCTGTTTGGTTTAGGGCAAAGTGTTGGCTGGTGTGCAGGAGGCAGAACATGACGCAAGTTACACTGGTCGTTCAGTTGCTTTGTTATTTGGGTTTAACCAACCAGGTCTCTTATCAGATTTTGGCCCTAGAGTCCTTGAATTTGGATGCTCTCTAGCTGTTCTTGTAAATACCCCTTCTTCTTTATCCTCTAGTATTTGTTTTCTTTGGGTTTCACGTCATCAACACGTCATCAACACGTCATCAACACGTCATCAACACGTCATCAACACGTCATCAACACGTCATCAACACGTCATCAACACGTCATCAACACGTCATCAACACGTCATCAACACACCCACTCGCTCACACATTGCTCTGGGAAATGAGCAGCTTATTACATTTAATGTAGCTGACTCTTTTATCCAAAGCAGCGTACAATAAGTGCAATAAATCATGAAGACACAAACTCAGAACAGCAACACACATGCAGGATTGGCTTCATACGACTAAAACTCTAAGTGCACCAATTATTTTTGTTTTAGGTTCACAAACACACACACACACCATGTATACATCACTTCAGGGGACATTACAGTGACTTACATGCATTTCCTGGAGACGTATCCTAACCTTAACCATAACCAACACATGCCTAACCCTCACCCTAACCCTTAACCTTACCCTAATCCTAACCAAGTCTTCACCCTAAATGAATGATTCCCCTCATGGGGACCTCCATTTTGTCCCCATAAGGGAGGCGAGTCCCCACACGTGTCTGTGTAAAAATATGTAGGTCCCCACATGGATAGTAATGCCAGGCCACACACACACACACACACACACACACACACACACACACACACACACACACACACACACACACACACACACACACACACACACACACACACACACACACACACACACACACACACAGGGCTGCTGCATTAGTTTTACCTGGACTAAATGGACTAAACCCTCTAACTGCTTCTACCTTTGGCTGTCCTGATGTCAATGGAGAGGTGGCCAACTTGTGGCCCCACAAAGTTATATGATGAGGCCCTCTGTGTCGCGAGCGGGGGGGGGGTGGGTGCTAGTGGGGCCTTGCAGCGGCGAAACTGTGGCGCGCTTACACTGTAGGTGTAGGTGTATCAGATGAGGATCCCTCCGCAAAATGAGGCCTCCTGGATGGATTAGCTTTGCCAAGGTTGAAAGGAGTCTTAAGGTTTTCCATCTTGGTGTGGACTACAGTACATAGTCTCTGTGTTGTTTAATATCAATGCAACTAAACCAGGTCCACACAACGTGATTGGTTTGATAATTTATTCAATGGGCTAAAGCGAAGCTAAAGGCCTCAGAAAGATGAGATTGCTTTATTTTCGTCGTGTTATATTTGCATTCTGCTCAAAAGCATTCATTGCGAAATAAATTGATGGATGAATGTAGCAAAAAGGGCCCTAGGTGTGTAAAGACCTTTTGTTTCCTATATAATTTAGAACGAGATAAATTGTGCTTCAGTGCTCTCGTTGTATTGTTCTTTCCTTTTCCTCGCTGCACAAAGACACTTGACTAGAGGGCAGCAATAAAAGGAGAGCAGCAGATCGGTTAAGAGACCCTCCTCTCCCTCCTCTCTGACACTACAGAGATGAAATGTTTGGACATGTTTGTGTTACATCACGAAGAGAGGGATCGAGTCAAGTCCAACCGTGCAAAGCAAACCCATTTTTATATAGTCTGCATAATCTCAGAATGGATTTACTTTGGATGCTTTGTGATAACTGGGGATATTTGATGTTACTATTTTTTAAGCTACAAATTTAGATTATTTTCGAGTAATTAAATGAAGTGTCTTACATGATGCATGCTGCCAATTGACTTCAAGTGAGTTACATTTACAGTACTTGTATATGGAGTGGTACTAAAAATGTATTTTTCATTGTCATTGTTGACGAAACCCACAACATATTTGACATCCACTTCATAGAACAATGGGCGGATGTTTCTAATAGAGACAAAAACCACCTCTGAATCACTGCACAAAAGTGTTATAAGGAACTACTTTCATTTAGCTTTATGTCATGGTGGCCGGCAGCTGGGATGAATGAATGCATCAATAATCATTATCCAGTCATTTCATATGATTCTGAAATTGAGTTTTATGCTTAACAAGTACTTTAGGTATATTCTTATGCAAATGTTGTACTTTTACTTAAGTAAGCCTTTTAATCAGAGGTGGGAGAAGTACTCAGATATTGTACTTGAGTAAAAGTAGAAGTACTCAGATCTTGTTCTTGAGTAAAAGTAGAAGTACTCAGATCTTGTTCTTGAGTAAAAGTAGAAGTACTCAGATCTTGTACTTAAGTAAAAGTAGAAGAACTCAGATCTTGTACTTGAGTAAAAGTAGAAGTACTCAGATATTGTACTTGAGTAAAAGTAGAAGTACTCAGATCTTGTACTTGAGTAAAAGTAGAAGTACTCAGATCTTGTTCTTGAGTAAAAGTAGAAGTACTCAGATATTGTACTTGAGTAAAAGTAGAAGTACTCAGATATTGTACTTGAGTAAAAGTAGAAGTACCAGAGTGTAGGAATACTCTGTTACAGTAAAAGTCCTGCATTCAAAATGTTCCTCAAGTGAAAGTATAAAAAGTATTATCATCAAAATATAGTGAAAGTAGCGACAGTGAAAGTAGTCGTTGTGCAGATTGGTCCATTTCAGAATAATATATATGATATGTTTTATAATGATTGACCATTAAGTTCTCAAAGCTGGACTTTGTATACTGCAGGGTAGCTTGAGAATTTACTCCAGGTGGAACTAAAGTCTGATTTAACACTTGATTATATTTCACATCATTCATCCACATCTGGAAAGTAACTAAAGGTATTAAATAAAGTACACCATTTACCTCTGAACTGTAGTGGAGTAGAAGTACAAAGTACCATAACATGGAAATAATTACCTCAAAATTGTACTTAAGTACAGTACTTGAGTAAATGTACTTAGTTACATCTCTGCTTTTAATGCAGGACTGTTACTTATAAGAGAGTATTTTTACAAGTTACTACTACTTTTACTAAAGTATAAAATGTGAGTTCTTCTTCTACTACTATCTGATTATAATACATTTTGATTGGACTGTTTAGAAGCTGGCAAGCAAGCTAACCAGTCACCATTACCTAACATGTACACACACAGATGAATCAGACGTATGGACCACAAGATGCATGAATGGACAAAATGTAAAAAGATACCAGTGGAATTGAATCACTATTGAATCATGAAACTAGGTGAAACCGTGTAGCAAAATATATATTTGTTAATAGAAAATAAACAACTTCTTATCACTTCAATGAAAGGTGATACAAACCTTGATCCCTCACTATTATGACTGATATGGAGCCGAAATGCTTTAAGAGGATGAATCACATAATTCCATGACGAGAAATAACACCTCTTTTTGACACCTTCAGTTTTCACACTTTACTGTGGCGAGATTTTGAAAGTATCACAAAATCCTCACAGTTTTCTCTCTGCTATGGGCAGGAAATTGTTGCTTCCTTTCAGTGAAATTACAATAATCAAAAAGCACCTACTACAGAGGGAGTGAAGGGGAGGAAGCTGAAGGACTTTTCCTGAAGGTTAAACAACGGCCATGTGAAGCCAATGTCGATATTACAAAATGACTGTACTCACAACAACATCATAAGAACATATGCATGGTTTAAAATGATTAACAAAGTAAATGTGTTGCTCTGTATTTAAAAATAATAATGTAATACAAAAACCTTTCATGCATAACAAAGACTATTGATATGCGTAACAGATTTTATTTTCAAAGCCTCCACAAAACTAAGCTTAACTAAACAAACCAACCATTTCACTCACAGTTTTTCCCTACTTTCACAAAATCCTCAACGCTCCAAAGCTCTGCTGGAAATTGTGTTGACGGTGATTTATTGGCAGAGCGAGAGTTGTTAGGAATATACTTGAAATACAAATCAAAGCTGTGGCAAGTCCTCCAAACAAAAACACAAAAGACTTTGGTTAGTGACATTACAAAAGGACATTGTTTTCTGATCTGAAGATCCA
>NW_022990584.1:245000-277832 GCF_902827175.1 Gymnodraco acuticeps
AATTAAAATTACATTTTTTTACATTCAAGACGTTGTCTCTGGGTCGTGCATTTGGGTTCATCAGTTTGTGTCGAGATCCTGACACTAAGCCTTTATTAAAGGGAATGAATAATAAAATAACAGCATGCTAAGCGCTCGTGACACTCTCATAGCAGCAACAGCTGCTAGAATCCACTTCAAGACACTGGTACTTGCTTACCATGCTGCGAATGGATCTGGCCCTTCCTACATCCAGGACATGGTTAAACCGTACACCCCAGCGCGTGCACTACGCTCTGCATCAGCCAAATGACTCGCTGCACCCTCGCTGTGAGGGGGACCCAAGTTCCCATCAGCAAAAACACGTGGGTTTGCTATCCTGGCTCCAAGATGGCGGAATGAGCTCCCCATTGACATCAGGACGGCAGATAGCTTACACACCTTCCGGCGCAGACTGAAAACTCATCTCTTTCGACTCCACTTCGAGCGATAGAATTATTAACAAAGCACTTATATACTAATAAAGGACTGGCTTATCTAAAGCCAGTTGAGTAGCACTTGCAATGTTTGGCTCTATGAAACCTGATATACTTATATGATTCTGTTTTCTTCAAGGTTGTGTCTTCCTGGTCGAATGTACTTATTGTAAGTCGCTTTGGATAAAAGCGTCAGCTAAATGCAATGTAATGTAATATAGCACACATGTCGAAATGCAAAGCAGGGCCACGTAATAAACAGACAATGTGGAGCTGAATCCCTTTTGGGTCTGTTTGGTTTGGAATAATATTAATAATGCAAAACCTTCTCACAATCATCATATTTAAGTCCCAAGCACGATTCTTTTCAAGGTATGCATGAATATTCTGCAGACGTCCTGAAGCCCTAATAACAAAACATGATTGAGTTGCCCAGGAAAGGCAGAAATACATTCTCCAATTCACCAATTTCATCCTCTAATCACTGCTGGATTCTGCATTTTAATACTTCAGGTTAGCAGCTGATAGACAGAGAATTGTAAGTCATGGATTAACCTGTTAGGCCCCAAGCCTGTTTTTCAGGTTTCAGGCTCGGAAATGACATTCCCAGAACAAATGACCATATCTTCCCTTCTAAAAGGGTTACATTAATAATAATTTTTCTAAAAGTAATGATAAACCTGTGAGTTGGATGTAGAAAAGTCAGAATCAATATAGATGTTTTTATTTTAAAGAAAATTCAGATTGAACATGGTAAAAAACTGTAAATTATAGTGTCTGTCCAAAAAATATTTGTTACTTATAGTGAAAAGAAACTAACCTTGGATGATGGGTTAATAGACTAAAAGCTTCAGGAATCCAAAGTACAACATATAATAAGTAAGTAACAAGATTGATGCCAAACAAGTGATATTTGACCTTTTTAGACAGATTTAGCAAAAAAACCCTTTTCTGGGGCCATTTGGGTGGATTTTCCATATCTCTGGCCCCCCTTGTTCGATTTTGACATGTGACATATTTTTCTGACCGTTAGAGCCAATAGAATCCAAGGGAAATCGTCCCGCACACACTCATGTTTTTAAAAAAAAGGTAGCCTCTCTGCGCATGCTAGCTTTCAGCAGAGGGGAGAAATATCCTGCTCTGATATCAAGCAACGGAAAAGCTGTTTTATTGCTTATGGATTATCAGAACATTTCAAAGGGGACGCAGTCACATTGGATTAACCTATGGATTAACTACACCATCGTTTTTATCGTTTTAATACCATTGAAGACCAGTTTAGACCAGACAAAGACGAAGGTAAGCCATGTTAGCGTTGTGGGCTACCTAGCACCACTTGTTTTGATGTACGTTTTTGTTGATAACGTCGCGAGTTTGTATCTTTCAGTGTTGAGTTGGGCACCGTTAGATTATGTGTGTCCTTGCAATCATAAACGATGTGTTGGATGTGCACCTAGGATAAGTAATAAGGGAGCTAGGAGTGATTATCGGTGCAGTAATAGGTTAGCATTTTTCGATTTAGATGCTTCTTATGAGACTTGTGTTTTGTTTTGGTAAAAATTGTTTGTATCGTCAGTTAGCTGAGATTATTCCCGTTAATCTGGTATAACACATTCATAGGTTCTTAAATATTAAGATCCCCTGAGACACAGTGTCGTGAAAAAAATACTAAAGTACCCGCCGGCGGGGACCTTGGGGCTTAACAGGTTTTACATTTCATATCGTGAAACATTGAACAAATATTCAATTGTTCAGAAACTGAGCTGGTTTGTATTCAGTCAGCTACCTCATATTAAGACAGCTTTTTAAAGGTGTTTCACATGTATGGTTTGAAGAAAACACTTTTTCACTAGCCCCATGGGTGGCTTTAGTGATTCAGTCATATTTGGTGTTTCCTGTTTCCCTGTTTGTACACCCCTGTGTCTTGCCTTTCAGCTGTTTCTCCGTGTACACTACCTTTGGTTTGTTAGACCTTTACTTTTCTTATGTCTGCTCTAATGACAGGTTTCACTACCTCCTTCTGCACTAACGTCCTCAGTACTGGACCTGTTTTTGCAGGTAAAAATAGCATTTTTCAACCCAAGGGCCTCATCAACGAATCACAGCTGCTTCCTTCGATGTGATCATCTGTTTGTACTACTCTATATATTTGATTGACACTTCTTCCTTCACCATAACAACTAGCTGGAAGATTAATTCTCTCAAATGTGTGAATGAGCTTCGGCACTTAGTCTGACAGCCAAGGATAAGAATAAGAAAAAGGCATTGGAAACAAGGCCTAACTCCTTACTGTTGGCTGTGTGTTTGAGCCCAGTTCCCTTTATCTAGCACTCCTGTCCTTGCAGAGTTTCTTTTGTATCTTCTTACTTCAACGAGTCTGTAGTGGGTTTGTTGCTGTTCTGTGCAAACAAGAGGATTCTGCTTCCACAAAATAACAAGACGCTGGATTTAAAGGATGAGGCAAGGCGATGTACGAAACTAAAGAACAATCCTAAAAATGCACCTGGCAATGTAAAGATAACATGAAGCCTTTCTCTCACTACTGCATGTTCCTCTGTGCTCCCTTATACACATGTCTTTGCTGTTGAGACTTTTTAAAGTGAAGAAATAAGCTTTTTTTCTGCTTTGTTCGTTCTTTTTTAATACACAGTTGTGCTCAGCAGCTCTTTCAGCTGAGGTCAGGGCAGTGCTTCACGTCACGATGCAGATATTGTAGGAACAGTTCATGATATACGTCAATGTGAAATGCACACACTCAGCATTATGGAGCAAATGCTGACAGATTCCTCTGACAAATGTGATTGCCATCTTGTGCGAGTAACAAGCAGTGAGCTGGGCTGCAGATGGCACGATGCGAGAGACCAGTAAATTAAAGAATGAACAACCCAGTCTCACATCTAAAAGTGTAAAAGATACATTGGTCCATAGAGCAATATGTAGTAAACAAACCAACAAAAAACATCATGCAATCTACTGCTTCCCGCAATAGCAGCTACCATTTCAACAATCTCATTAACCATGAAAAGCTAAGTCAAGGCGTCAGGATTTAAATTGCTTTTACTCAAGGAACAGTTCAACACTAACACTGTAATACCTTCATTTGCCCAGAGTGAGATGAGAGGATTAATACTCATGTCATATCTGTATTATAGGCTAATGCAATATATTAGAATTAATACTTTATGTAATTGTAAACTCCGTAGTTTCAAAAAACCATAACAAGGTATAGTATAATTTGGTATATCTGAAAAATGACATGTTATCATGTAAGCAATAAAACGGCTTAACCTCCGTAACATAGTGACATCACTAGCCAAAACTAAACATCCTACACCACTGAACAAAGACTCTGAAAGAATACGATATACAAATACTATCAAAACACATTTTAATGTCAAAACTATGCAAAAATATGTAATTTTATGCTATGAATAAATAGGATTCTCCGCCGTCTTTGTTGTTTCCAGGAGGTTGAGAAATCATGTGACATGGACGCTGGCTTTTAGAAATGAATAGGGGGACAATACATAGATATCTCACAATTTCAGAGTATATATATATATATATATTTATATATAATTATAAAAAATATATGAATTATATATAAAAAATTGTATCATTAAAAAATAACATGTATCATTTATAAAAAATATATGAAATATATATATATACGTAGCGGCTACAATTATATAGAAATAGAACAGATAATTAACTTAATAAACTAACACTGCCGCTGACACACCAGTTAGCGAATCTTATGCAAGGCAAAGATCCATTTATTTCCGTGGTCCAATATCACAAACAAAAGCACAATGAACAGGTTTCCTATATTCATTACATTACATTACATGTCACTTGTTAGACGCTTTTATCCAAAGCGACTTACATACTCAATACTGTGGACAATCCCCACAGGAGCAATTTGGGGTGAAGAGTCTCAGGGACACAACGACATGCTGACTGCAGTGGGGTTTGAACCTGTGACCTCCTGATCCGAATACCAACTCACAACCCACTGCACCACAGGCCTACCCTATATATTCCTTTCTTTAAGCCTTTCCTGGCTTTCCTTGTGGCTTGAATCGACCTGGTAAAATGTGCATAATAGTGCTCTAATCCCACCATCTCCAATATATACAATTACACCAGGTGCCCAAAGATGCCTTCAAAATAAAAACATAAAAACTACTTTAACTCACTTCAATAACGACACTGTATATAAGAATACGTTCACTGTAAACTAAAACAGCAAGAAAATAAACCTATTAAATAAAGCAATATATAGCTCAAACAAAATACATATATTATTTGAAATCCATGCACTAGGAGTTACAATAGCTTCATTGCTGACTTTACTTATTGTAAGTCACTTTGGATAAAAGCATCAGCCTAATGTAATGTAATGTATGAACTGGTGGTGACCTCGGCCTCGGGCTGTATGCTGCAGGATGGTGAGTTGCTGACAAGTGTTGAGACACATTGAAGTGGCATGCTGCAAAAACCCCTCCAGGCTCAAAGGACACAGGGTGTGCAGGGTCACAGCATCACTTCAAAAATATATACACATATATGGTAACACTTTATATTAAGGTACACATATTCACCATCAACTAGTTGTTCATTAACATGCATATTAGCAGTATATTGGCTCTTTGTTAGTCATTATAAAACACGTATTAATGCCTTATTCTACATGACCATATTCTACAAGTACTAAGCCGTTAGTGAGAGTTTTTCCTCAATAACCCTCTAATCAGTGCTCATTTATTGTAAGTAAGGAAGTTGTTGGACATGAGTTTTGGTCTTAATATGCTCAATATGGGCCTAACAAGGCAACAGTACCACAAGAATAGTAATGTACACATATAGTCTATTCTTATGTAACAAGACATGAAACAAGACGTGAAACTACAAGTGTTAATTGTGTCAAAAATAAAAATAAATGTGGTTTTTCTAACTCAGAATATGTTCCCTATTTTAAAGTGAAGTCTTGTTTATAACAGATAAGCTAGTAGTTTGACTCTAATATGTTAGGGTTAGGGGACTAGTTGATGGTGAATAAGTGTACCTTAATATAAAGTGTTACCACATATATTTCTTTGTGTTCAAACATATTGATTTTACTCAAACCGATGTATTCCTGCATGACACATATTTATTACATTACATTACATTGCATTTAGCTGACGCTTTTATTCAAAGCGACTTACAATAAGTGAGCGACTTACAATAAGTGTATATTTATGTATAAAAGTGCATTTTGCCTGATAGGAGACCTTTAAGAAATGAGCAAAAAAGTGTTACAGATTTCATTTCACCTCAGTTCAGAGTGTTTAGCTGCAGATGAACTGAAGCATACTGTACAGAATATATGCAATTCACATCTGGGTATTCCCTTGAGGTGAAGCTTAAGCACACTCCATATCACTCAGCTCACATTGCATATTAATTATCACATGTGCACGAGTAAACACACGCTGAATACAGCTGTAATTTATAGCAATAAGCAGTTATTAAAAATCCTCATGTGCCGGAGTATATCCCCCCCCCACCTGGAGACTCTGAGTGAACAAATGTCTCGGAGGTGTTTGAGTGTTTTATTTGAATAACGCCAAACCTCCTCACCGTCCTGAAGGAGGATCGAGGGTTGCAGGAGGTGGCTGGAGGAAAAGCTGCATGCTAATCAATTAGTCCATATAAGAGTGATCACAAGCAGAAACAATACAAAAGCTTCAATGTCTTATTTGGTCCATATTCCATTAATTCCTAAATTACATCTTCAACATTTTACAAAATGTTTACTAGAGTCACTGCTCTGTGGTGGAAGAAATAATCAGATCATTTATTTACTTCACTGCCAAAACACCGTGTTACAAGTCAAAGTAAATGTGAGTCAGCATATTCAGTAACATTTATTGCATTTACTTTTTGTATATTTATGTGTCCTGTAAAAATACACCTTACTTCTTCTTCTGTCTGTCTGTACTCTCATGTTCCGAATAACCCAGCTTCCCCCAAATTTCTTTTTGGTGTCTATCTACGCCGGGATCCTGAGTCGTGGCTGATCCTGTAGCTGCGGTCCTGTGTCCTGGATCCTGAGTCCTGGATCCTGTATCCTGAGTCCTGAGTCCTGGATCCTGAGTCCTGGATCCTGTATCCTGAGTCCTGAGTCCTGGATCCTGAGTCCTGGATCCTGTATCCTGAGTCCTGTGTCCTGGATCCTCTATCCTGAGTCCTGATCTGAGTCCTGGATCCTGAGTCCTGGATCCTGAGTCCTGGATCCTGAATCATGTGTCCTGGATCCTGGATCCTGTATCCTGAGTCCTGTGTCCTGGATCCTGTATCCTGAGTCCTGTGTCCTGGATCATGTGTCCTGGATCCTGTATCCTGTATCCTGAGTCCTGTGTCCTGTGTCCTGGATCCTCTATCCTGAGTTCTGGATTTGAGTCCTGGATTTCGAGTCGTGGCTGAACCTGTCTCTGCAGTCCTGCCTGACCTTCACCATACTACTTCCCTGATGGCTCCCACAGGATTGCTGACATCCTCGTGGATTCATCTTCTTAATAGACACATGCATTTCCAAACATTTGGACTACCTATGTTGCAAATGTATTATCTTTTCAATTTACACACGGCATCTATTGCACGTCTGTCCGTCCTGGGAGAGGGATCCCTCCTCTGTTGCTCTCCCTGAGGTTTCTCCCATGTTCCCTTTAAATTGTGGGTTTCCTCTGGAAGTTTTTCCTTGTACGATGTGAGGGTCTAAGGACAGAGGGTCTAAGGACAGAGGGTCTAAGGACAGAGGGTCAAAGGACAGAGGGTGTCGTATTGTCATACTGATATTCTGTACACACTGTGAAGTCCACTGAGACAAAGGTAACATTTGTGATATTGGGCTATATAAATAAACATTGATTGATTGATTGATTGAAATGTGTTTTTGTATTTCGTGTATATTTGCTCCTTAAACTTTAAATTCTGATATCCCGCACATGTTTTACATAGTTTATTTAGTTATGCGTCATATTCTAATTGTATTTCCTTTTTTGTTTATTTTGTATACATTTATTGCTAACATTTTGCATTATCTTTCAATAAAAATCAACCTATTTCTGCAGTCTTTTTAATTTAATAGTTTTCACAATAGTGTTTATAATATTTGTATATTTACTCCCTTATTACGCCTTAATTCCTAACTCCTTGTTTGTGTAACCCTACATGGCACTAAACCTCTGACTTCTCTCTCCTTGTGTCCGGTGAACAGCAGAAGTGGAGACGTTTGGCGGTCGACTGCTTTGTGTTATGAATTATTGAAGGTTGGAGAGAGTTACTCGTTTCCCACGCAGATTTTCTAAGCTGGGCTGATAATTCTAATTTAAATACTTTGCCAGCTCGATTAAAAAGTAGCAGAGATATAAAATCTCTCGGAGCGGTGCAAGTGACAAGATGATGAAAAGCCCTTCATCTCTTTGTAAAAATGGATCATGGGAGAAATAAATATTAGAAAGTCAAGGCGTCAGGATTTAATTTGCTTTTACTCAAGGAACAGTTCAACACTAACACTGTAATACCTTCATTTGCATAGAGTGAGATGAGAAGATTAATACTCATGTAATATCTGTATTATATATAAGGCTAATGCAATATATTAGCATTAATACTTTATGTAATTGGAAACTCCGTGGTTTCAAAGAAGCATAACAAGGTATAGAATAATTTGGTATATCTGAAAAATGACATGTTATCATGCAAGCAATAAAACGGCTTAACCTCCGTAATATAGTGACATCACTATCCAACACTCGCGCTCCTATTGGCTAGCGCTCCAACACATTGTATGTGATAGGCTAAGGGGCGGGACATCTCCAAGCGGTTGCCCAATCGTAACAGAGGCGGCCAGCTAACCAATCAGAGCAGACTGGGCTCTGGTTTCAGACAGAGGGTGAAAAGAGGTGCTGCAGCACAGACAGTATGAGAACAATAAAGAGCTTTGTGAACATTAAAGCATGGAGACATGTAGAGACACTACATACTGATATACACCTGAACATCAGCAGGAGAGCACTCTTTAAAGTAGAGACACTACATACTGATATACACCTGAACATCAGCAGGAGAGGACTCTTTAAAGTAGAGACACTACATACTGATATACACCTGAACATCAGCAGGAGAGGACTCTTTAAACTAGAGACACTACATACTGATATACACCTGAACATCAGCAGGAGAGGACTCTTTAAAGTAGAGACACTACATACTGATATACACCTGAACATCAGCAGGAGAGGACTCTTTAAAGTAGAGACACTACATACTGATATACACCTGAACATCAGCAGGAGAGGACTCTTTAAAGTAGAGACACTACATACTGATATACACCTGAACATCAGAGGAGAGGACTCTTTAAAGTAGAGACACTACATACTGATATACACCTGAACATCAGGAGGAGAGAACTCTTTAAAGTAGAGACACTAGATACTGATATACACCTGAACATCAGCAGGAGAGGACTCTTTAAAGTAGAGACACTACATACTGATATACACCTGAACATCAGCAGGAGAGGACTCTTTAAAGTAGAGACACTACATACTGATATACACCTGAACATCAGCAGGAGAGGAATCTTTAAAGTAGAGACACTACATACTGATATACACCTGAACATCAGCAGGAGAGGACTCTTTAAAGTAGAGACACTACATACTGATATACACCTGAACATCAGCAGGAGAGGACTCTTTAAAGTAGAGACACTACATACTGATATACACCTGAACATCAGCAGGAGAGGACTCTTTAAAGTAGAGACACTACATACTGATATACACCTGAACATCAGCAGGAGAGGACTCTTTAAAGTAGAGACACTACATACTGATATACACCTGAACATCAGCTGGAGAGGACTCTTTAAAGTAGAGACACTACATACTGATATACACCTGAACATCAGCAGGAGAGGACTCTTTAAAGTAGAGACACTACATACTGATATACACCTGAACATCAGCAGGAGAGGACTCTTTAAAGTAGAGACACTACATACTGATATACACCTGAACATCAGCAGGAGAGGACTCTTTAAAGTAGAGACACTATACTGATATACACCTGAACATCAGCAGGAGAGCACTCTTTAAAGTAGAGCCACTACATACTGATATACACCTGAACATCAGCAGGAGAGGACTCTTTAAAGTAGAGACACTACATACTGATATACACCTGAACATCAGCAGGAGAGGACTCTTTAAAGTAGAGACACTACATACTGATATACACCTGAACATCAGCAGCAGAGGACTCTTTAAAGTAGAGACACCACATACTGATATACACCTGAACATCAGCAGGAGAGGACTCTTTAAAGTAGAGACACCACATACTGATATACACCTGAACATCAGCAGGAGAGGACTCTTTAAAGTAGAGACACTACAAACTGATATACACCTGAACATCAGCAGGAGAGGACTCTTTAAAGTAGATACACTACATACTGATATACACCTGAACATCAGCAGGAGAGGACTCTTTAAAGTAGATACACTACATACTGATATACACCTGAACATCAGCAGGAGAGGACTCTTTAAAGTAGAGACACTACATACTGATATACACCTGAACATCAGCAGGAAAGGACTCTTTTTTTTTCTTTTTTATTATTATTATTATTTTTTTTACATTATCATTTTTTAAATTTGGATCACATTTAAACTTCAGTGTACATATACATATGTAGTTAAATAGTTGTACAGAGTGGTCCGTCTTTCTTTCTTTTTCTTGACAAGACAACAACAATAAGCACACAATAACATGGGGTGTTTTCTTTACAATATAAAACATTGACAGGATAGATCCTTAAATAAAATATTCAAACAGTTAGACAAAAGAAGGGCGTATCGGGGTAATATACACTTTCCATTTCTCCCAAATGTCCTCAAATCTATGTTCCTGGAGCCTCAAAGAGAAGGTTATTCTTTCCATTACAAAGATTTCGTAAATGATATCGTACCAATCATCTATAGATGGGCTGTTTGGTTTGAGCCAATTCTTTGTGATTGCTTTCCTGGCGGCTACACCCAACATCCCAAACAAGTATTTTGTTTTAATATTTGTGGATGTTGAGTGCAGGAAACCAAAGAGGAGTTCATCCCAATTAAAATAAATGTTTTTTCCAAATATGATGACAATT
The DNA here is from genome assembly GCF_902827175.1 of Gymnodraco acuticeps. Taxonomy (NCBI): domain Eukaryota; kingdom Metazoa; phylum Chordata; class Actinopteri; order Perciformes; family Bathydraconidae; genus Gymnodraco; species Gymnodraco acuticeps. The sequence continues at coordinate 255,666 of NW_022990584.1, forward strand.
ACTTTATAAACCTTATGCCAAAAGGTATTTACTACTGGGCAATCCCAGAGCACGTGGTAATGGTTTGCTTCCTGGGAGCCACAATTTCTCCAGCAGCTGGAAGAACCAGCATGGTGAGACTGCTGAGCGGGCGTGATAAAAAATCTAGTGAGACTCTTCCAGGCGAACGCTCTCCATGAGGAGGAGCTTGTTATTCTCCTTTGGAATTCACAATAGTTGGTCCAGATTTCCTCTGGAATACAACTGTTAGTTTCCCTTTCCCATTTTAGTTTTATGTATATGGTACTTGTTTTTTAATCTCCTGGAGTCCCTTATATATTCTTGATATCACTTTGAGCCCTGAATCTGTACCATATGCACCAATAAATACTTTCAGTAAGTTGTTTTCGAACGCCCTCTGGTTCTCTAGCATAGAACTGTTTATGTGGTGGCGTACCTGAAGGAATCTGAAAAAGTCACTGTTATTTAGCCCATGTTGTATTTTCAACGTTTGAAAATTGTTCAGTGTCCCCCGATTAAAAAAAGTACAGTAGGAAGAGAGGCCCCGATCAGCCCATCCCTTATAACTTGCGTCTAGCTTACTCGGGGTAAAGTCGAGATCATGGGAGCACCATTTCAGGATCTTTATCTCTTCAAGCAAGCCACTCTTTGTTATAACCTTTAACCATGTTTTCAGAGTCAGATTGATCCACTTATTACCCGTTTCCATTAGGTTTTTAATTAATCTTTTATCCCCTAATCGTGCCTGTATTGGAACTGCCCCGGACACCCTCTCTTCAATTTCTTTCCATCTTGCTTGGTAATCTGATTTACACCAACAGAACAAAATCTTCAATTGGGCCGATATATAATAGTCTCTTAAACAGGGCAGTGCAACACCTCCCTTGTTCTTCGCCAATTGAAGAGTTTGAAATCGTATTCTCGGTTTTTTTCCCTGCCAAATGTAGCGCGAAATTAATTTGTCCCATTCGTTGAATTGTTTATCTGTTATTTCTATTGGAAGAGTTTGAAACAAATATAATATCCTAGGCAAGACATTCATTTTAACTGATTCAATTCGTGATTCAAAACTTAATATTGGAATTAAATTCCATCTCTTTATGTCTTCCTTAATTTTTTTAATCACAGATTAAAATTCAAGTCATACAATTTTGTGAGGTCTTTTGGGATGTTAACTCCTAGGTATTTGATGTGATCCAGATCCCAGTTTAATTGGATATTCGACTTTAGAATCTGGCTAGGCCTATAATTAAAACTTAATATTTGGGTCTTTTGAATATTCAATTTATAACCTGAGACGGAGCTAAAGTCATCTAGGAATGCTAATAATTTCAAAATGGAGCTCTCTGGGGTTGACAAGTGAATTAAAACGTCATCCGCAAATAATGACATGTTATGTTCTCTGCCTTGTATTTTTATGCCAGCAACATTATTTTCCTGACTAACCCCCTGGCTTAAAGCCTCAATAAATATTGCAAATAATAATGGACTTATTGGATAGCCTTGTCTGGTCCCTCTTTCCAGGCCGAATTATGCTGATATGTCCCCATTTATTTTAATTTTTGCCCTTGGGTCATTATAAAGTGATTGAATGGTTCTAATAAACGATGGGTGAAATCCAAATTTCTGTAATGTTCTATACAAGAATTCCCAATTGACTCGATCGAAAGCCTTTTCCGCATCAAGACTCAATAATACTGCCTCAATTTTATTTTTAGTTTTATGTTCAATCACATGTAAGGTTCGCCGGATGTTATCTTGGGTCTGCCTCTGCTGAATGAAACCTGTCTGGTCTAGACTTATTATCCGGGGGAGGATCATATCAAGTCTCTTTGCTAAAATATGGGTAAAAATCTTATAGTCTTGATTCAATACACTTATCGGACGATAATTCCCACATTCAAGTTTATCTTTACCCTCTTTTGGAATCAGGGAAATCACCACTTCTTTCCAAGAAGGGGGGGTTACTCCCGTTTTAAGCACATGGTTAAATGAGGCTTTCATCATAGGAACCAGTAGGTCTTTCATCTCCTTGTACCACTCAGAGGGAAAGCCATCAGGTCCTGCTGCCTTATTAGGTTTTAAGTGTGATATTGCCCTCTTGATCTCTTCATCCGTAATTTCGCTAGTTAGGAGCTTATTCTGTTCTTCCCCGACTTTAGGCAGGTTTATCCTTTCAAAAAAGGCTTCCATCTTTGTTTTATCTATTTCAGGTTGAGTATATAATTTTTTATAAAAGGTCTCAAATGATTGTTGTATATCCTTTATTTTGCAATGGGTAGAGTTGGTAGTAGGGTCCTTTATTTTATAAATTGTGTTTTCTGCTTGTTGTTTCTTCAATTTGTAAGCAAGTAATTTAGCAGATCTTCCCCCAGCTTCATAATATCTTTGTTTTAGAAAAATCATCTTTTTTTTAATGTCGTTTGAATAGATTTCATTCAACTCATTCTTTTGCCTTGCTATCACCATTTTTGTTCCTTGATTCTGTGTCTTTTTTTGTTCGTTCTCTAATTTCTCCAATTCTGTTTGTAACCTATCCAATGTTTATTTTCTCTGCTTTTTTAAACGGGAACAATAGCCTATAATTTCCCCCCTAAGAACGGCTTTGCTTGTGTCCCATAGAATCTGTGGTGACACTTCGCCGTTATCATTTTCATCTAGATACATTGTAATGTCCGTCCTTATTTGCTGCCTCATTTGATTTAACATCCCTGTGTTTAGCCTCCAGATTGTGTTTTTCTTGTCAGACCCTAATAATACATTTATATATACCGGAGTGTGGTCAGATAGATCCATGGTCCCAATACTGCAATTTTTCACTCTATATAGGTCTCTTTGAAACACAAAGAAATAGTCAAGCCTAGAATACACAGTGTGGGTGAGAAAAGAAGGTATAGTCTCTCTTTGTCGGGTTCAACTCCCTCCATATGTCTGAGAGTCCAAGCTCTTCCATCATTAATTTTATATTTCTTGTGGTTTTTTTCAGGAGAGGACTCTTTAAAGTAGATACACTACATACTGATATACACCTGAACATCAGCAGGAGAGGACTCTTTAAAGTAGAGACACTACATACTGATATACACCTGAACATCAGCAGGAGATGACTCTTTAAAGTAGAGACACTACATACTAATATACACCTGAACATCAGCAGGAGAGGACTCTTTAAAGTAGAGACACTAGTACATACTGATATACACCTGAAAATGAGCAGAATATGTCCTCTTTAATTATATTGTTTGTTGCATTGTACGAGGATCCTGGGACTTTAGATTTTGTATTGCCAGAAACCAGTGGCGAGCCGTCAGGGCCCTCTAGGCCCACTCTGAGGGCCTCAGATATTCTAAAAAATCTTCTTTTAAAATATTGTTTTAGTTATATTTTTCATTAGTTTTACCTAAATAACTTGATTTAACTGTATTTAAAATAACATTTCCAAAGAAATAAATCCTTCGAATCTGCCTGTTCAGTTTCTGTTGGAATGTGAAGGGTTAAATGCCGTCTCTGCGAGTTAACGGCCCGTCTACACTACAGGCGTCAAAAAATGCTTTCAACGCTTCGCCCATTCATTTGAATGGGGTGACGTAGGATATTTTCAAACTTCGCCGAACTGCATTGTGGGTAGCATGGCAAGGCGTTGCAAGCATCGCGAGCGTCTATCGGCGTCAAAAGTTGAACAATGTTCAACTTTTGAGGCTCGATGCTTGCTCGAAGCTGGCGTCAGCCAATGAAATCCCGTTTATGCAAATCTGCCAGTACAAGCGCTAGCCAATCAAACCGCGTGTATGCTGGGAGAGACTACGCAGGTCATTTCCTCATATTCAAAAAAATGGAGGGAAAATTCATTATAGCGGTAGTGAATCACCCGGTGCTGTATGATCAGTCTCTGTTCATATACCGGGATACAAACCGGAGGAGCGAGGCATGGAGGGAGGTGGCAGAGACAGTGGGTGAAACTGGTAGGTTTTCACCTGTTTGGGGATTTTATATCCAGTTGACTTCGTTTTAACATTGCTATTGCTTTGTATGTCGGGGGCGGGAGATTCATGTGATTGGTTGTTGGTCGCGTTGCTCGCAAAAAATCGCCAAGCCTCAGACACGCCCAGCTTCAAGCTTTTTCGACGCCTGTAGTGTAGACGGGCCGGCTTGTTTGAGACAAGCGAGACCTGCGCAGACCTGCGCAATTTCGATCAACGTCTTGCTAGTGCGTTGCATGATGATTAGTCATTTTGTCCGACTTGCTCTGGAGGCTCGCCTACATGAGACGTTGAAACCTTGCGGGACAAAGACGCCCGCAGCCTTGAGAGCGAGGCGCGGCGAGGCGCGGCGAGGCAGCGCAGTTCCTCTCCACGGGCTGCGGAAGCGAAATGCTTGACGGGAAACGACTCGCTGGTATCTCGAGCTGAGACCATTGGTGGTTTTTACCACGTGCTGGAGATGAAACTCTCCAATTGGCTCGGCAAAAGTTTGTTGTTGTTTTGTGTCAGTTTTACGTCGCCACATCCATTCCCATTTTTCCTCATTGTTCCACAATGTTTATCATAATAAAATTAATATCCATATATTTTATACTATACTTGCACTGCTTACCGTTTTCATACTTTATATATCTTAGCATATTCATACACACTGTTCATACTGCTCACAGGCTGATATCTAGTGTATTCATACCCCTCACTGTTTATTCATCATTCAATTCTATATTTTATTCTGTCTATTGTGTACATTACTTTTCACTGTACTGCTTGTTGCACCTGGTTAGAAGCTAAACTGCATTTCGTTGTCTCAGTACCTGTAATATGTGCAATAACAATAAAGTTGAATCTAATCTTGAGCAGGAACAAATGTATTTACTTAGTACATATCTGACATTAACGATTAAACACATGTGTGCATTCTTTATAAATGCAAACCGAGTCAAGCCGACTCCGGAGGCAGCAGTATGCACCTTCAAGCTGTTTGCAATCCGCCAAATAACCGAGAGAAGAAGAAGAAGAAGGCGAAGAAGAACATGAAGAACATGCCGACTCGTAGCTGTCCGACTTCAGGCGAGCTTTTTGAGACCTCCCCCGGCTGCGATCGGCTACTCTCGTCTACTTTCGAGGCGAGCCGCAACGCGTCTCAAACAAGCCTACTGTGAAGACGGGATGGACATCTTAAAAAATCATTTCCATGTCAAAAAAGTCACAGTTTGTCGTAAAACTGTTGAAATATAAGACTATGAAAAAGACGCAACTAGAAACAATACAAATCCCAGAGTCGCGTAAGTGATGTCACAATTGTTTTTCTCCACTAAGAGATAGCTAAGATCAGCGCCATATATCTATCTATATGGCACTGGCTAAGATAAGATAACTTGAACAAGATGTCTGTGTGCTTAGTACCAGGTTGTTATCATACCAGCAATGGGTCTTGCTCGTTCTTTCGCTTCCCGTCTGATGAAAGGACCAGGAGTGGCTGGATCAAGTTAGCTACCTAGCTAGTAGCTAGCACGTTAGTTAACATTACAGCCTTGTCATTTTTATTAGACTTAACATGAAGTAACATTAAGTAACTCAACATGTTAAACAGTAAGTGTAGTAGTCATATTTCGTGAACCCTTTGAAGAGTACTGTCACCGGTGTGATCATTCTATAATACACTATTTAAGCCCGGGGGAGAAATGCTAACGCTACATTAGCATCTGCGATCTTTTATGGTTGACATTGAACATTAAAAAGACCAGGCAGTTCAGAGAGAATCAAAGGAATGCAGCTTTGCAGGACATTCTTCTGGACGTGTTTCATTGTGGTGATAGTGAGGGTAGTCAATCGTTTTGTTGACAAGACAGTAGTGACGGCCATCTTGGTGACGTGTTGTTCTGCGAGACCAGAGATGTAGTTCATTGAGCGTTTCACACAAACAAATGTGTTACTTTACAGTTTTACGACACATTTTTTTTTTTTGACTTGCAAAATTATCTTTTAAATTGACATACATCATATGTGTAATTCGCGGCACAATTCAAACGGGATCGAAAGATAATCTTTCTCTCTCCATTGACTTCAATACATAACTTTTCAGAAATAAGGTCCACCGGAAGGGGAGGGACTTCGCCTCTCTATAGTAACTCTAACTATATGACAAGTTCCGCCCGCTGTGAGGTTTATACATGTGTATAAAGAGCTGCCGTGACGCGTCCTAAAACCCGGAAGTAAACTGCGCTCGGGTTCCCTCGACAGAAAGCAATAGGCGCATTCACACTGCGGTACTTTTCCCACAAAGGTTCATGTGAACTTAGTTCATGTGAACTCTTTTATCGCGTTCACACCAAAAAGAGCCGGTACTAAAATTAGTTCATGTGAACCTTTTTACCCCCTCGAAAGTCACTGCTAGAGAGCAGGGACTTTCGAGCGGCTCTTTTGTGAGAAAAGAGCTATATGTCTGATTGGTTGGGCGGATTGCAAAACACGCCCCGTAAAACTCCCAAAAAGTTTTGTGAAGCCGCCATTTTATTATCCTCGCATTAGCATTATTAGCATTAGCCCAGCGCAGAAACGCAGAGAGACTAACTTATGGCAACACAAAATAAAACATGGGAGCGGTAGAGATGAGGAGGTGTCGGCGTTCTGGCGATTTACTCGGAAGGCTTCAGTAGAAGCTGCTGGGGCTCCCAGCAGCTTCTACTGAAGCCAGTCCCCAACTCCGGGGACTTCCGGCCGGAGACTTTGGGTGGCAGTATACGCCGTGAAGTGGTTTGCGGCCTGCCAGTAAACCCAAAGCAGAAGAAGAACAAGTGACGTCAGCGGCTTCATTTGCCTAATCCACCCCCACGGACTTTTTCCAGTGTGAACGCGATCTGTACTTAGTTCATGCGAACTAAATAGTTCACATGAACTAAGTTCACATGAACCTTTGTGGAAAAAGTACTGCAGTGTGAATGCGCCTAATGGGATTTCTCCATAGGATTTTGGAAAATAGCTCGAAATAAGGTCTGTGGAAAACGAACCTGTTAGATAAATGCACGTTTTGTTCAGCCGGATAATATCCACAATGTCTACCCTACTTTTATTATTTTCTAATCATAAATCTAATCGATAGATTTATAATTAGCATAAGTTCGTTCATGATGGCTCACTTCAGTGATAGTGATGACATCGTTGCGAAATTATTAACTGAGTCATTTTCAAGATTGAGTTACAATGATAAACTGGAGTGGCAAAGGATCAGCTGCATGACCCCGCCATCAAGTGCTTCATCCAAAAGGACAGGAGGATGGACTTTGTGTTTCAGTGATTTGATCATCAAAGTTAGGCCTAAGTCATTTTCAATGTGGGCCGCCGTGCCGACTTAATTCATTTGTAATTGTTACTTGGCTGTGGGTGCCCTATCATGATAGGTGTTTATATAAATGGTGTTGTTTTGTGTGGTAGAGGGTCACTGTCAATAGCCGCGTTCACACCGCAGTACTTTTCCCACTTTAGTTCCGATATAGTTCCGAAATGTCGCGTTCACACCAAAAAGAGCCGGAACTAAAATTAGTTAATCAGAACCTTTTTTACCCCCTTTTCCGTCCCTGCTAGAGAGCAGGGACTTTCGTGGGGGAAAAAGGTTCCTATTTCTGATTGGCTGGGCGGATTGCAAACCACGCCCCGTAAAACTCCCAAAAGGTTTTGTGAAGCCAAACTAAAGAGTTCTCATGAACTAAAGTGGGAAAAGTACTGCGGTTTGAACTTGCCTATTGATGCGTTTTGCACCCCGGACCATTGTTTTGATATTCCGCTGAAGTATACGCTGTGACGTAACAACTCTTTTTTTTCGAGGGAAGGGGGGGATCAGAGGGCCTAGGTAGAAAAGTCACGGCTCGCCACTGCCAGAAACATATTAAGATACTTAGGCTTCAACTTATGATCAGGATCAACAAAAGTAGACACAAACAAGGCCTTTAGAGCAGCGCTAAAACAAACAGAGACATGCATTAAACATCAAGTCCCATGATGCACATGTGCTGGCACATGCTGTTGAACATATGGCAGCTGTGGTTCCCCTGTGTGTTCGCTGCTGAACCAAGAGGCAGCTGAACTTCGGTTGAACTTGATTTGCATACATTAACTCAATTAGACTCGGTTATTTACGGCTGAGAGACCAGGGTGGCATTGGTATAATCTGAAAAAATATCCTATAATTGCCCCATTTGAAAAAACTATATGAAGACAGACATCAACGGGTTGTTGACACATAACATCTTTGTAGCGTCCATCTTTGTTGCCACATTACAAATTAACACCATTAGACAAGGCTGAGCCATTACTGAAGAAAGGAATAGGACTTACCTGTGTTTGCATACAAGAGCAGTATTCAAAAGGCACACATTTTCCAACTGAAAGCTAATTTATGACTGAAAGCCCATAACGGCAGTCCGAACAACTGTGGGAAAACCGGTAATAAAAACTATGCTCAAACATATTTCAGCATAAGTTTGAAATGTGGGGTTCATAAATGAGCTTTTGTTGGTACTGAGTGCATTTACGGTAACATATTCAACAGGGAGGAACAATGCAGAAATTATTGTATTCACTCACTCAAAAATAGAATGGGGAAAGAACAAAAAAACTAATAGAAATGGGAGGAATTCATTTGCATTTCAATTGAGTTGTATTAATCCTGTATTCACCTGGACACCTGGGCCCAAGAGTTCAAAGCTTTTAATCTCTATCAGATCCGATCAGATTTTGAAATCCCATTTTTTGTGATCCAGGATCAGACAAGTCGGCCAAATGTTGTCCCTGGAGTTCAAAGCAATTCAGGATAGGATCAGTCTCATCCAGATTACGATTTTTCAAGATGACTAGATTCTGAATATCAGTGCTTTAATCCTACCGATCGCCATCTAGTGGATATGAAAAATAATACAAGGAAGACAAGAGACCACATTGCAGAGACATCTATAATGTTTAATTATATTTTTAAATACATAAAGGACATCAAATCATAATGAAATTGTAATTAAAAAAAATACTCCCACTAGGGTAACAACAATAAAGCATTCATTCAAAGGCAGCTGGATCATCCAGGCGTGCTTTGAGGAGCTGAATTCTCAGTGAGGTTTCAGTTTGCTGAAGCCGGCACAGCTGTATTTGTTCTTCGGCCAGACGGATCTGCATCTCTGCCCTCTCCGTTTCACGGCTCAGCAGAGTCTCGTAGGCATCATCCCTCTGCTCTGGTTTTCTGGTGCGCTTGCATTTTCTCTTTAGAGGTGGCTCTTGCAGTGTGTCATCAGGCCTGGCTGAAGGTCCAGCTTCTGGATCAACATGGGTCAGGAGGACCTCATCTTCAATGGTGTGTGTCACATCAGGTGCATTGACGACCTGAAATGAAAGTTTATCAATATACGTTATACCTCTTATTAAGATGATCACAAGCATGCAACCTGGAAAATTGTAGTACTAGGATGCTATGTAAGACATATAGCCATTGTAGTACTATGAAAATAACAATTATACAAGATAATAATTGTAGTTCTATAGGAACAAGGATACAATCACACATACCTGCGACTCACCATCCAGTACAACGTTTGGTATTCCATGTAAAGATTGTGACTGCTGACCACCAATGCTATCAAGCACCACATCTGTGTATTGTCCCCTTTTATGTGGTTTGTTACCCGTCTGTGGGTTTTTAGCCTGGCTGTGGTCTTTGGTAGCTTGCTGCTTCAAATTCTTCCACCTCAACCTCACTTGGTCCACCGTCCTCTTGTGTCCAGATCCTGTGGCATTCACATTGTCTGTAACTTCCATCCATATTCCGCTCTTTACTTTAGTCGCTCCACCCTCTCTGTTAAAGCTACCAACTATGGAGTCATAATTGTTCCTTACACCCAGCAGCAGTGCATGGGTCTCAGCAGATGTCAAATTAGGCCCCTTTTTGTCCATCTTTCCAACTCAATGGTTTGGTCAGGTCAGCAATTAGTTTTATAGGTCTGGCCTTGCTATTAATTACATAATTAACCACAGGCCCTAACCAATCTGGACATTCATTCCAGGTGTGTATTTCCAATTAGTTGTTATTCAGAGACTGATGTAGGCCTACTGACTGAAACAACAGTCAGAACACAGTCATGGCAGGGATTGTTCACATCTTCCATGCTGGAAGGAGAGGTTACCGCCAAAGGGTCCACACGCCGAGCGCCCCAAACCTCTCCAACAGTACACAACAGAAGAACTGTACAATCGTTTTCGATTTGGACTTGATGACATCAACTACATTGCTGATCTGGTCAGGCCACAACTGCAGTGCAGAACCTTGCGGAGTCATGCTCTGACTGTAGAGGAACAGGTCCTCATTGCCCTGCGCTTTTACGCACGTGGAACATTCTATGAGGTCATAGCTGACAGCATGGGAGTCCACAGGACAACAGTGGGTGAAGTGGTGACAGCTGTGTCTGATGCACTGGCTCGCCTGCTGGATCACTTTGTGACTTTTCCCACTGATGGTCAGGTTGCCAAAGTGAAGCAGAAGTTTTTTCTTCTGGGAGACATGCCCAACACCATTGGGGTGATCGACTGCACCCATGTACATATTCAAGCACCTCGTCAGAGGGAGTGGGAATATGTCAACAGGAAAGGGAGGCACAGCATCAATGTGCAACTTGTGGGAGATGCTGACCTTGCCATCACCAACTGTGTTGTGAGATGGCCTGGGTCAGTCCACGATGCACGTATCTTCAGAGAGAGCCGGTTGTTCACTGAATTCCAAACCAACAGGCCGGATGGAGTTATATTAGCCGACAGTGCCTACCCACTCCTACCATGGGTGATGACACCTTTTCCCACGGTCAACACTCCTTCACAGATGTGCTACAACAATGCCCATGGAAGAACAAGGTGTGCCATTGAGCACTTGAATGGAGTACTGAAGAGGCGTTTTGCATGCCTCAACTATCTGAGAGTGGAACCCCAAGGAGCATGCCAAATAACACTGGCTTGTATTGTGCTACACAATATCGCTGTCCATCGCAGAGTCCCCCTCTCTGACATCGATGATCCCCCAGAGCCCCTCGCACCTGCTGATGATCTAGGCCCACCTATGGATTTCCCTCTAAATGAGAGACTGAGTGGTGGTGCAAGGCGAGATGCTATTGTCTGCAATTACTTTTGAAAGGTGATGACAGATGATGGACTTTTTTTTGTTGAAGATATTTTTAATTTAATCTAATTACATTTGTGATTGACAATCTTTGTTGTGATACTTTCATGAGCATAAACATTTATGTCATCAACATTTGGTTGAAAACAAAATAGGCCACCACAAACGTGAGCAAAACATGGAAAAATAAAATGTATTCCCATGAAGGCTAAAAATTGGTGTATTATTTCAGTTAACAAACTTTGCCATCTAATTTAAATTGAAACATATTTTAAAATAAATTGTACAGTACATGTTGCTCTGGTAATCCACTGGAAATCCACCCCTCTGGTGGGATCAGGATAATCCAGTTGTTTGGGATCAAATTGATCCCAATCCTGATTTGATCCAGATTACAGCTTGGATTGGATTTCCTGATCTGATCGGATATCAAAGTGATCCTAATCCTGTTTTTTTGGTTTTGAACTCCCCAAAAGATAAATCTGATCTGATCAGATAGGGATTAAAAATGTTGAACTCTTGGGCCCAGGGCATTGGTGGTGCATTCATGTGCAGTCAGAATAATCTGAAAAAACGACTTCAACAGCCGCAAACGTGTAGTAATTTGTCAACATTATACATTTGCACAATTGAGCCCCTTTTGTTTGTTTGTTTGTTCACCATGTAAAGCGGCCTTGGGTCCTTTGAAAGGAGGTATACAAATGTCATCTATTATTATTATTATTATTATCAATACTCAGAAACGTATTGGAAAAGCACCTTTCAGAGTTTGCATGCAAGCGCAGGATTCAACGAGCAATAACTTCCCAACTGAAAGCTAATTTATGATTGAAAGCCCAGGGTGGCAGTCCGGAGAGCCGTGGGAAAATGGTAATAAAAACGATGTTCAAACATATTTCAACACAAGATAGAATTGTGTGGTTAATAAATGAGCCGGGACTGTAAAGATAATTAACACCTTGTTGGTAGAGAGGTCATTGATGGTTACTGCCTCAACACGCTCTGAGCCAAGAAATACACCAACACATCTCATTCTGAGCGTTCATGTTGTTTCTACAATTAGACAACACAGAGGAAAACCAATTTGATGAGCACTTATCGGAGTGTGCATACAACCATAGGATTCGACGAGCATTAACTTTCAAACTGTAAGAAGGTATGACTAAAAACTGAAATACTTTCAAACATATTTCAGCATAAGTTTGAATTTTGTGGTTCAGAAAAGAGCCGGACTTCGTTCCGAGAGTTCGTTGATGGTAGCTTACTCAACAGGGATGAATAAATTCACTAAAATATATTTGAAGCATTGCCTCATGCAGCCGGTCTACAATAGAATGAGAAAAGAACAAAAGACATTTGGAAATGTGAGGAAACCATTTGCATTTTTTGTTTCTTTTCATGAATGGTGGGCTCACCTGAAACCCCTCGGAGGGAAGAGGCTTTTATTGGTGATTACTGACTCAAAACGCTCTGAGCCACAACATGGCTAGCGTTCATGTTCAACATTACAAATGTACACAATTTGATAAGCACGTATCGGAGTTTGCATACAAGCAAAGGATTCGACGAGCATTAACTTTTCATCTGTACAAATTTGTGACTAAAAACCTATGAGCCGGAATTTAAAGATAACATTTTCTTAGTATAGAGAGTTCATTGATGGTACCTTACTCAACACGGATGAGCAAATTTGAAATAATCTTTTCTTCTTGTCTACAATAGACTAAAAAAAGAACAACAAAATATTGGAAATGTGAGGAAGCCATTTGCATTTTTGGTTTCTTTTCATGAATGGTGGGCTCACCTGAACCCCCTCAGAGGGAAGAGGCTTTTATTGGAAAGGTCGTCTCTGCAGTTTCACGACCCTCCAACCACTCCTCCCTCAGGCCTTATCTGGGCTGCCAGCCTCATTCTGCACACACTTACTGTACAAACAACACACATACACACTCACTAATTACTGTCAAGGCATGCTATGCAGAGAAGGCGGGCTGCAGCCAAGTTCCTCCACAGTCCTTCCAGTTGGCACACAGTCCGTTTAGATTAATTTTATCCTGAATGTTTATAGAACAGCCGCTCTGATCGCACAGTCTCTCAGGGACTGGATGGTAATTGCAGAGGAACCTGTTATGACGCAAATGCCCCCATTTATTAGTGCCATTTTGAATTATATTACTGACAGCTGTTGTGTTTTGCGACAGCCATATTATTAGCACATCTTAAACCTCTACAGTAATCAGACGTCCATTTATTTCCACTGTTTGCTGATTGACTTTGCACAGTGATTTAGGAAAGTGGAATGAAACTGGGGCTAACAGCCACTACATGAGGTCTGGAGAAAGTTTCACAAACACAGAAACATACATCAACAGGGTCAGTTTACATAATAATAATAATTATAATAATTATAATAATTATAACTTAGATTTATAAAGCGCCTTTCAGGGGACCCAAGGTCGCTGTTACGTTCCCTATTAGGCTAGGGGAACTAAAGGGAAGAAACACAACCAGATTGGTATTGGTATAATTATAAGTGATTTATTTTAAGAAGCAGCGGTAAACAAAATGGAAGGCGTGCAAAAACAAAAGGGCCAAAAGGGCACAGGTTGACAAATAACCAAACAAAGGGAGGACTCTTAAAAAGGAGTCTTTGTACTAAGAAATAACACTCACACTAAATAAGGAACTAAACAAAACCTCACTTTAAAAGTGGTACAGACTTACAGGGAATTGATACAAAACACACAGCTAAACTAAAGGCAACAGTCACAAAAACCTAAGCTACTCTAAGCACTATGTAAACTACTCTAACCTCTAACTAAGCTACTCTAGGCACTACTAACACACCAGATCACACTAGTTAACCACAGAACGAAAGTAAGTAGCGAGAAGCGTCTGTCCCACAATACAGAGTGGTGATAGTCCGCGGCCTTTGTACTCCTCCCCAGCCGGTGTGCGCCGGCTGTGCGCTGCGATTGGACGACGTCAATCCAATCACCATCTTCAGAGACGGACCAGGAGATGGGCAGCCAATGATGTTGGAGCAACCACACAGCTCATTTACATAAACACACACACAGCTGAAAACACTCACAGACAGATTAATGAGCAGACAAACAGCACCCTAACAGTCGCTTACATGTACATGAAGGTAGATGGGAGTATTGTCAATTAATTAAGTGTTTAACTGTGTGTTAGGGTCAATTCTAGACATCGTATCACACTGTTAAGCTTAACACACGCTTGATCTGATCTGCTGTGTGTCTTTTGCTCACAATGATCCAATTAGGTCATGTTTTTCTGATGTTTTGCTTTAACCCTTATGTTGTGTTCGGGTCTCCCGTGACCCGTTTCAAATAAAAATTATACAATATCTACGCTCTAGTTTTGTTTATCGGAACAAGGCTTCATGATATCCTCCACAACAGCTATATAAACACTACAAAACTGATTTTGACAATTTTAGCAAGTCTGATGGTCTCTAAAAAAGTGTATAATTTGGTGTTGGGTTCTGGGGAGACCACAGCAGACTTGATTTGGGTCCACTCGCGGTCAAATTTTGGCCCAATCAAGATTCATCTTTGACTTCAGACGCCCCCTCCCCCCTTCTCCACTGTAACAATATTTAAAACCTTTTGGGGGAAAATGTTATTCTAATATTAGTCTATTATGTCAGATAACGTAATGATCCACTGTCTTCACTAGTATAGGCAATATAATGAGTGAATTGAATCACATGTTTTACTTAGATATGTGGTGTAATGTGTTTCGGGCCATAACATAAAAATTGCACCAGGATTGTACGGTTATGAATGCATAATAAGTTAGTTATGATGTAGTTAAAACAATATTGGATGATTGTCATTATTTTTGGAGTGTTTTGGACTCAGATTAAATCATGGTCAAAATTGACCCGCGAACCACCATGAACGGCTTTCGAACACAACACAAGGGTTAAGCGCGATCATGGCAAAAAAACAGTCGCACATTGTTTATGCCTTTTGGATGAAAGATAACAAAATAATGAATACTATTAATATTTCTGCCAGTAATTACTCCTCATCAATCCTTGACACTGGTCTTTCAATAATAAGGGAACTGTGTGTGATTTCCTGACTGTATTCTTCTTCATAATGGCTGCCACAACTTCTTTATCTCAGTTTTTCAGGTGTTAGTGACGGAGCCTCTTCTGAGCCCTGAAACTCCCTCTGTCAGTCTGACGTTTTCTGCCTGTGAGTGATTCATTCATTTAGTATGCAACTCAATCAACTCACTAACAACCTATATAACACACTAGAGGAAAGAGGAACCCACAAAACCCTAATAGGGCCTCTTAAAGTTTGATGACAGCAGGAGAAGACAGCGCTTGAAGTTGAACTCACTGACATTATTTGATCAATTAATCAATCCGTTATTTTAGCACAATTTCAACAAATGACACAATTGTCTCAGGGGGTTTTAACAGTGTTTACAACATACACCACCAAGGAAAGCGTACAAGTGTACAAGGAAAACTCCCAAAGCAACGCAAAAATAAAAAGGGGAATTATTTTATAAACCACTGTGAAAGCAACAAAGGCTGGTGCAATAAGTCTTGTGTTTAGTGTTTAAAAAAGATGATTAAAGTACTTTTTTATTTACTTCCTGTCTGTCTTCTTCTGTTCCCTTAAGTGTGTACTTCCTGGCTGTCTTCTTCTACTGTTACTGTTAGTGTTTACTTCCTGTCTGTCTGACAGACGCGAATTCGCTCCCGTCGGCGCGCATGAAGCGGTGGGCGCGAATTCCGCGGCGCGATTGAGACAAACGCTCAAGTTCAATTTGTTCAACTCCAGCGTCATATTCGTGTGACGCGATTCTCGCGGCAGCCAATCAGCGGGTGAGGATCTCAGCCTGCCGTCACTGACGTTCAACCAGAAACATTAGCTGTTAGCAGTTCGCACACAGAGCTCACAGCTCCTCATATCTGTTCAGAAACTGGACAAAAGTGAAACAAGTACACTAATCAATCCAAAGTTCCTGCTCTCTAAAAATATAAAATAATAATAATTAAATTACAAAATAGACAATCCAAATGATCACATTAATGTACATAAAGAGCATGGATGATGGAGGATGTCTACAATCTTTCAGTTTGCCACCAAAAGATATATAACGTGGGCATCAGGCAGGTTCATGGAAACTCTCTCCTCTTCTGAAAGGAGATCAGCGAGTTCAGTCTGCACGTCATCACATGCCAGGTTTGAGAAATGTTTTTCAATACTTCTATATTCAAGGAGGAAGAAATTAGACAATAAACCGAAGCTAAGACGCCGGGCTTACACTCGTCTGTTGTCATAGTGACCCCCACACAGCAGGTGCTGTTATGTCTCAAGGTGTGAACCCCAATGCAGATAAAGTGACTCAGAGGGTGCTGTTTCAACAGGAGAGGATGTGTGTGTGTGGAGAAGAGAGCAGATGTTGGGAATGTATTTATTCAAATGTGGATAGCATGGTGGCCCTGAAGTGCAAGTCAAAACAACCTTTCACAAAACACTACAGCATTTCACAAAACACAACGACATAAACAAAATTACGGAAGGGTATTCCTTTAGGGACAGCATGTCGAGGATAACATCATATATATATCCTTTGTTAACATATTCCCTTAAGATTTCCATCTCTTCTTCCATTCTTTCCAACTCAGTTTAAAATTCGTGCAGAAACAGCTGAACAGTACCTAACAGGAAATACGTGGCGCTGTCGGGTGCTGACCAATCACGAAGCGTCATTTCTTGACTGGCAGCGAAACAACCAATCACAGCAGTGCTTCTCTGGCTGGCACTGTCCAATCACAAACAAGAAGTGTTCTCCCTAAAGGAATACCCTTTCCGTAATTTTCAAAATGTCGTTGTGTTTTGTGAAATGTTGTTTTGACTTGCACTTCAGGGCCACCATATAGAGAATCAAACCATTCAGCTGCTTTGTCGTATTTGATTTCTTGCAAGAAAGTTCAGTTAGTCATACAGAGACAAAGACAAGACAAGAATAAAGTTTGGGTTGCATATTTAAACACAGAGAGAGGAGGAAGTGGGGTTGAGTTTGGTGATAATGAAAGGAGCGTTCTGGGAGTTAGGGAGTTACGGCCCGTCCACACGGCGGCTTTGGAAAAAGCTTGCCGATGGGCGTGTCTGAAGCTCGACCAACAACCAATCACATGAATCTCCCGCCCCTGACACACAAGCAGCGGTTTGATTGGCTAGAGCTTGTACTGGCATATGATTTGATTGGCTGATGCTTCCACCGAAAGCTTCAGAAGCTTCAAAAGTTGAACATTGCTCACTTTGCAGCCTGAAACGCCAGGAAAGCTCCGCTCTGCTTCCCACAATGCAGTTCGGCGAAAAGTGACGTCACCCCAGAAGCTTCCAACGCCGCTGTGTGGACGGGCCGTTAGGGAGGCCGTTTCAGGAAGTTCTCAGATCAACAGAAAGTGAAGGTCATAATGTTGGTTCACATCGAGTGTAACTAACAACACTGCAACACATCTTCTTAATAAGGAATCTTCCCAAGTTTAGCTAAGAGTTGTGAGAAGTAGGTAAATATAGATAAACATTAGCAAATACGAATCACACAATGATATTATTAAGTAGTATAATATGTTTCTATTACATCATGCACAACATATCCACCAGGAAAGCTCTAAAGGGAAAAGTAAAGTTCATTATGGTTGCAAAGTTTGCATGAAACTTTCAATGATGAGGTCATTTTGTTACAACTATCAGGAGGTCCTCTTCTAAAGTGCAGTGCCCGTAGTGTGACTATAGGTTTTTAGTGCATGTAAATGGTCTGCAAACACACACTACCCCTCCCTGAAACACCCTCCATTGGGACTTCTTTCTCTTGGATATTTTGATCTGTTTATTTGTTGTATGCCCTATATATATTCTGTTGCATGTAGAGGAGCCTGTGACTTACGTTTTTTCATTGCCATCACTGTAGCTAATGTGCACATGGACATTAAAGCCTTGAATCTGAATCTTTGTTTTATTCTGGTACATAGTGACATAACTATGGAACACAGGCTCTTCTATTAGCTAGCGCTCCAACACATTGTACGTGATAGGCTAAGAGGCGGGACATCTCTAAAGGCCCTGACACACCTACCCGATTTTGGGAGTCAGAGGCCGTCACGGCCCGTCTACACTACAGGCATCATTTTTCGATGCCTGTAGTGTAGTGTAGACGGGCCGTCAGAGGCAGTCGGGCATTCGCGGCGCCCTACTCAGGTTGGTGCGTCCCGCACCGTCGTTGCTTTACGGCACATTTTCACACCTCCCGCGGCCACATGTTGAATCGGCCAAAGAAAGTCGGCCAAAGAAATCACTCTGATTGGCTGTTGCCTCTTTTGAATGACGAATACACACTACCGCTGCCTGCTGGTAAGGAGTTATTGCCACTCGTCGACTGAAGTCTTTGCGGTGTGTTCGTAGGCGGGCGGCGTAGCGGACGTAAAAGTCGTCCCGGGACGCCTTCGGTACGCGTTCTTTGGTCTCAGGTTGGTTGTGTTAGCGGCCTTAAGTGGTTGACTAATCACAACAGAGCCAGCCAGCTAACCAATCAGAGCAGACTGAGCTCTGGTTTCAGACAGAGGGCGCAAACAGGCAGTATGAGAAAATAAAGAGCTTTTTGAACATTAATCATTCAACCACTGACCACCCCCCTCCCCCTATTTTCTGTTCTGTTTATCTCTTTTTGTATTTCTTTGTTATCTATTTTTTGTTTTTTTTTTGTTTTCTCTTGTCTTTTTTTTCTCCTCTTAATTCTCTGTCAAGCGTCTTTGAGTTTCATGAAAGCGCTATAAAAGTCCCATGTATTATTATTACTATCAAACATGTCACAGTAGAGACACTAAAGATCAACTATGAAACCTGAAAGTGAGCACTAATACAGCCCCTTTAATGTCCTTACTTTCCACCATTCATTATCAGAGACAACATCCTTTCCTCGAAAGCTACACGGAGCTGCAGGCTATCACACTAAACCAATCAAAGTAATAAGAAGAAGAGAGGGAGGATGTGAGAGGGAGGGAGAGGGATTGCTGCGGATGAGAAGAGAGCCAGTGGGCTGTTTTGTTCAACATCTGAATGTCAAACAGGTCAGCAGCAGCCTGCGATGAGTCAGCGGGGTGAACATAATGTCAGGCATTGAAGAAGACGGGTCACCAGACCTCAAAACGTATCCGAAACCTAGAAGCAGATTACTACCCACACTGCATCAGCACTTGAGTTTCCTCCTCCAGGGGCAGAGGTTAAGGTATCAGTACTTTACTCCACTATTTTTCTGACGACTGACATTTTGAACACAAATACCTGAACTTTCTACTTCTTACATGTTGAACTCAAATACCTGTACTTTCCACTTCTTACATGTTGAACTCAAATACCTGTACTTTCTACTTCTTACATGTTGAACACAAATACCTGTACTTTCTACTTCTTACATTTCTAACCCAAATACCTGTACTTTCTACTTCTCACATGTTGAACTCAAATACCTGTACTTTCTACTTCTTACATGTTGAACCCAAATACCTGTACTTTCTACTTCTTACATGTTGAACTCAAATACCTGTACTTTCTACTTCTTACATGTTGAACTCAAATACCTGTACTTTCTACTTCTTACATGTTGAACTCAAATACCTGTACTTTCTACTTCTTACATGTTGAACTCAAATACCTGTACTTTCTACTTCTTACATGTTGAACACTAATACCTGTACTTTCTACTTCTCTCATTTTCCAAACAGCTGGTTCCTTTAGTCTGAATGTGTTTGGTGCGTGATCATTATTCTTTAGAGTCATTGCGTGCCTATTGATTTGAACACGATCCGTGTATCCATCATTTCCTGGTCTTCTCTAAAGAAGAGGGACCAATGGAAACGTTGTCATGTTGCCGTTGTTCAGCATGGAAACATTCATTAGCTAACAATGACATTATTGTTCTATTAATATAAAGGGAGGTCAGGTACTCTTTAAAGCAGCTGCTAGTTATGGGTACTTTTCACTGAAGTACATTTCAAAGCCTCAGTCTTTACTTTCACTTGAGTAAAGACTTTTAGTCAGTACTTCTACTTTTACCAGAATATCTTTAAACACGAGTATCTGCAGTTGTACTTGAGTAAAGGATGTGTGTACTTTTTCCATCTATGTCCAGAAGTGCTCAGATGAAATGTACCTCCAGGAAACCTGACTTCTCTCTCCTCGGTACATGCAGTTCTCACTTGTGGTGAGTGCTGAGAATCAGGCTGAGACCCAGATATCTTCACACCACAAACCACAGGAGATACGAGCTGCCAAATGTCACCTGAACAGGAAGAGACACTTTTACTGCTGTGTGATCATTGGGTCTCATGTCAGTAGTGTGGGAAAGTTGTTAAAAGTTAACTTTCAGCCGCTGCAGCAGTGAATAATTCGAAGGTGATAAAATGCAACGATCCTGTCATTTGTAAAGTGTTTTTTTTTTTCAATTAATGACTTCCTAGCTTCACATTATCCACTTTATTACACAGCTACACACTAAATAAACCTAAGTCTTGACTCACAATATTCATTTAAAAATGATTTTATTGATTTAAATTGACGCAACTTAAAATGACGCCAGCACTGATTGAGGTTTTCTGTAACTGTTTTTTACATGTTCTATTCCACTAAGAAGTCTTTAAACACTGCCAGAGCCCAGAGTGAAGGTTTCCCATTTCTCTAATTTCCCCTCCTCGACTCCTATCCTCGTGTCTTAGTCCCGCCCACAGGAGATAAGAGCGGAGCAGTCGAGGGGGGAACCGAGGAGAGAGGAGGGGAAGCAGTAGGCGTTTCATTTTAAAGAGACGTCCATTCATGATGACAGGAGGCACAGCAGCCCTCTGTCTGATGGACAGAACTGTGTTCATGATGACTTATATATTTACTTTTAATTAATTGACAGTGCAGTATAATGAGACAATAACAGGTTACAGATGCGGACATATATAAACACACACACATACATATATATATACAATTTTAGAATCAAACAAGTATGAGAGCACTCTCATAATAACGTAACACTATCAGAGACTGGATATATCCCCAACCTGTAGGCCTGTTGTATTGAGTGATATATATTATAAACACTAGTAATCAGCAGCGATTTTTTCGGCAAAACCATTAAAGAGGTGGTCTCGGACCGCTAGCAAGTGAGCGGTTCATCTCTGGTGTGAACGCAGTCCGCACCAAAACATTGGAAGTGTAGTATTTACGAGTCACAAGAACACGGATGTCTTCAAAATCTTGAGTGAAAGAGTGAAGCAGAATGAAGTGTTGAAAGTAAAAATGCTTCGTCAACTATACATAAAAGTCAGAGCCACCTGTCCTCGGTGAAACCTCCTCCTGACTACAGAACGTCTCTCATTATATGTGTTATAATGATTTTTATCGCACGTTGTCTGATTATATAATCATATGCGCGGGCCGCTAGTGTCTGTTGATCTCCAGATTAACAGCAGCATGAGAATAACCTGCCGAAAGTGCCGATGCTCCATGGCGGAGGCTCCGCTAGAAATAGCTGGGATTCACGTTTTTACCCCCTTGATGTCTGACCAATGGTTGAACAGCATTTCCGTTCACATGACTTGTGTTCAAAGTTTATAGTCCGTTTGAGTTTTGCCCGTGTGAACGCAAACCAAACCTTCTGAAAAATTAAACAATGTAACAAACTGTCGTCTGGTGAGCACCAGAGAAGCGGACTATTAGGTGTGAATGCGACATAAACATTAAAAAATATATATATATACAGTATATCCGAATAACGAAATTGAAAACCAAATAGTAGGCCAACGATCGAATACTCGGGTACAGCCCATCACTGTTGCCGGAAATACATCCGCGGAGGATCAATCAGTGTATCCTCGATTATAGCTCCTCCAGAGAGCCTCCTCGACGCTCGATCCTCGGTCCTCGATGTGCATTTAGAGAAATTAGATGTCCTTCAACATGGCGCGCTGAAATCTTTTTCCAGTCACTA